>NC_084621.1:52761977-53061977 GCF_033978795.1 Nerophis ophidion | reverse complement strand
CACCATTTTTGTCACCGTTACCAACTGCAAGTGCAGATTGTTTGTCATCTTGGCTTTTTCTTGTGCACACTAAGACATCTGACACACTTTAACCACCTACATAGCACTGGTTTATGGCACAATAAACTGATACAGCCCATTATATTGATATACGAAGCATTTGCAAGTCTTTATTGCCAGGCCAATCAAGCCTGTCTCTTGTAAAACTCAAGGTGAATTCTCATATGTTGCCCAGGATTGGTACATTATGACTTCCCCTTCACTTCTTTATAGTGATGCCATGACATACACAAGTAACTTTTAAGGTTTACAACACAGTTTGGTGTTTTTAAGAGGGGGGTAAATAGTTGTAGTTTTGTTTCATTTGCACTGTAAGACAGCGCACACACTGAGTGTTTACAGTATGATACTTGTATGTACTGCAGGGCAGTGTTTTGACTTTTAGTCCCAGTTCACGGTAAAAATTCAACTCAATCCTTCTGTAGTACATACGAGTTTTAGTGTCAGAACCACCCTGTCATTATATTCACAGCAGATAGTAGCTGCCACCCCATGCAGTTGTATTCTCACAGATGCTGTACTATACTCATTTCCTCATAGATGGCCCAATAACCTATTTTATTAACACTGTTAGCATTTGCAAAACATAACCTAAATGTATTTTTTACATTATACTTTTTTCCATATTTCCAGCTTTGTGTGGTGGGAATATAACATCAATGAATGGCACTATTTATTCCCCTGGACACCCGGCTGAATACCCACATTTCCAGGACTGCATGTGGACTGTCAGAGTACCGCCTGGTTATGGCATATACATCAATTTCTCCATTATCAATACAGAGCCAATCTATGACTACATCACTGTTTGGTAAGTCCTTATTTTTCTCTCAGCATGAAATTTTTAGTCAAACTTGAGTATATAAGTGTGCTCTATTTTTTGTATTTAGTCACGTGGCTTGTTCGGACATGTTTACTTCCGGTGAACGAATTTGGCTACTGTGCAGCAAACAGTATGCAAACTATCTGAGTATGCAAGGGATCTTGAGCTGACCGCTAAAAGCAGATACAAACCAAAAATCAAACTCTGCAGTAAAATCTATCCTTATACATTATCCAAAAAAAGGATGTGTCGAGTGATTTCAAGAATTCTCTGTTGGGCGCGTTCCCAGACATGTCAAAGTATCTAGTGCTCCAGACGTCATTCTGCATGGCAAAACAAATCCCCCGTCCGAAGGCAAAACCTAGTAACTCACTTCTAGCTGATTTTGGGAAAACAAAGGAAAACCAATCTATCTTGATGCTGTCTTACAAAGATCTACAAAGTCATCAAACGTATAGATGTTTTCCTGAGCTTTCATTTTCTTGCCGATTGAGCCATGGATTGATTCTGCTCTCATGAACGTGTGCCCTTTCTCCACATATTTTATCACAATCTCGGGTGGGCCCCATTCCGCGTTTGCACATTGGGCAAGAGCCGTGTACAGCGTCCAGTTTTTATTTTGACCTCCACAGTTATCTGCCCAAAAGAGTATGCAAGGGGAAGAATCAAGAACAATACATTTAATGAAGGTGCTTGCAACATCCTGGGCCAATCTTCCAAATATCCCCTCGTGCCATAATATCACATAATCAAATTGACCGTCGGCCCCCATTCGTGCAAATGTCTCATTAAAGACAATAAGGCGACTGACAAAGAAGCTCCGATTGGTCCCTTGAGATACTAGGTTGTTCTGTTGTATCTACGCGGTTATGTGGTAGTTGCTAGGTCCTGCCATGCGCGTAACAGCTCACTTATGGAACAAATTACAATATCGCATACACTAATGCATATCACTTAGGAACTCCAAAATTATTATCAGCTCAGTTTTGACCAGAATTGAGTTACTGGGTTTTGCCTTTGGACAGGAGAAATGTACAATATACAAACAACTTCTTTGTGTGTGGCTTGGTCAAGGACATTTGCATCTAAACTCTACAGGATAAACATTTTGGATCATTTTGCCTGGGTAAGGTTGCATTTCATGATTTTACTTTGGTGTCTTGTGTAGAAGTGTACTTGTAAAAAAAAAAACTTTGAGTAGCCTTGAGTCACTGTTTTTCATTTTCCCATCGTGTTAATCACTCGTGAAAATAATCGGTGACACCACTGAAAATGCGACTGGTTGCGAAAGACGATGGAGAAGTGATCACAGCTCACTGTAACTGCATAGGGCGAGTAAGTTATGGCCATGTCGCCTTGTTGCTGTTACACGGGTCGTTACGAAAAATACTTGGTTTTCCCCGTCTGAAAGTTTCATTCATTATTCCTGCATTTAGTGAAAGCATAACTCTTAGGTTTTGCTCACTTTTACTTTCTTTTTATTTAAACTTGCCATTTTGGTGCTTTATGAAACATGTGCAGCAACAATGTGTTTAAAGAATTTGGACACGAGATAAAATACAAATAATATCAAGATAATCTTCCCATGGTAAATACTAAACATTATAAGTATATTAAACAAACTTTGAACAAAGTGATCACTGCAAGCAAACTCATACATTTTTTGTCCTCGTTTCGTAAAATCTTGCACTCTTTTGCCCTTCTTGATTGCCTGTTGAGGAATTCTGAAGAAAAGGGTATACTTTTCGCCATTTGAACGGTTCTAACATCCATCCATTTTCTACCGCTTTTCCCTTTCCGGGTCGCGGGGGGTGCTGGAGCCTATCTCAGCTGCAAACGGGTCGAAGTCAGGGTACACCCTAGACAAGTCGCCTCCTCATCGCAGGGCCAACACAGATAGACAGACAACATTTACCCTCACATTCACACACTCGGGCCAATTTAGTGTTGGCAATCAACATATCCCCAGGTGCATGTCTTTGGAGGTGTAAGGAAGCCAGAGTACCCGGAGGGAACCCACACAGTCACGGGGAGAACATGCAAACTCCACACAGAAAGATCTCGAGCGCAGGACCGAACCCAAGACCTTTGTATTGTGAGGTTCCAACAGCTTAAGAAAATGCAAACACTGAACATATTTCTTTGGGAAAGGCAAAATACTGCCCAGAACGCTTTAAAACAGACACTCGATTGACCACTACTACGGATCCTACATATTAAATGAGCCGGACGTGACGTCAGGTCAATACAAAGAATAACTGCAAATAGAGCTGCAAAATCGACTACCATGTGTTGCCCCAATGAAACAATCACTGATTGGCATTGAGAAACAACTTGTAATGATAAGACCTTTGACCTAACCTCTCATCGTTAATCAATGGGGATCACGCTCAAGTTAAGCATAATTATCCCTGAAGATTGGACAAAGAAGAGTTGATAATAGCCACAAATGCAGGACTCAAGGAACATGTGTCTACCAACCTGACATTTGACCTCATCCATCCTTATTCCAATTGGGTGAAATACAGTGGGGCAAAAAAGTATTTAGTCAGCTGCCGATTGTGCAAGTTTCCCACTTAAAATGATGACAGAGGTCTGTAATTTTCATCATAGGTACACTTCAACTGTGAGAGACAGAATGTGAAACAAAAAATCCAGGAATTCACATTGTAGGAATTTTAAAGAATTTAATTGTAAATTATGGTGGAAAATAAGTATTTGGTCAACCATTCAAAGCTCTCACTGATGGAAGGAGGTTTTGGCTCAAAATCTCACGATACATGGCCCCATTCATTCTTTCCTTAACACGGTTTAATCGTCCTGTCCCTTAGCAGAAAAACAGCCCCAAAGCATGATGTTTCCACCCCCATGCTTCACAGTAGGTGTGGTGTTCTTGGGATGCAACTCAGTATTCTTCTTCCTCCAAACACGACGAGTTGAGTTTATACCAAAATAGATACATCGATGAGACAGCAGAGGATTGGCAGAATGTCATGTGGTCAGATGAAACCAAAATAGAACTACTGTGAAGCATGGGAGTGGAAGCATCATGCTTTGGGGCTGTTTTTCTGTTAAATGGACAGGACGATTGATCCATGTTAAGTAAGAATGAATGGGGCCATGTATCGTGAGATTTTGAGCCAAAACCTCCTTCCATCAGTGAGAGCTTTGAATGGTTGACCAAATACTTATTTTCCACCATAATTTACAAATACATTCTTTAAAATTCCTACAATGTGAATTCCTGATTTTTTTTTTCACATTATTTCTCTCACAGTTGAAGTGTACCTATGATTAAAATTACAGACCTCTGTCATCATTTTAAGTGGGAGAACTTGCACAATCGGTGGCTGACTAAATACTTTTTTGCCCCACTGTATGTAGGGTTCTTTATTGTCTCAGATTGTTATTTATTTTTACAGATGTATTTTCCTCACTCGTTCAAGCTGTGTGAGGAGATCAGAGAAATATATTCCACAACAAGCTAAACTCATGGTGACAATTTGAAAGAAACCCATCACTCAGTGAATATAGCATTTGCAATCCGACTCTTTTTTTGTGCTACCACAATACTAAAATGTTTTCGTTTTCTCTTGATCTTTGTTCTTTAGTATGCCTAACACAACTGCCCTCATGGGACATACACAACAGCAATGCCTCTAAAGGCGTCTATAGATTACCTACCATTGATGATATGGCAGGAGGGAGATGCTGGCAACTGCTGCTTTCACATAAAAAACACATGAACGCGTTGTCCTCTCATGGCCACATTTCACTTCCCTGACTGCTGTCTCCCATTTTGCTGATCACTCTGAAATGAAACTACAGGGAGTTTTTTTTTTCTTTTTTCTTTTTTATATATGAGGTATTAAGGGAACACACACACATGCTGGAATGCATTTAGTATACATCAATCAAGTGAATGAGACAGCCCCGTGAAAGTACCTGTAATGAAATGCTTTTCTCTTACAAAGAAATAGTGTTTATACATCAGGCAGTCTTTTCACATTTATCTTTCTTTTCTCGTTTAGGAAAAATGACCTCCCACACATTCTCTAAATTATAATGGCATTACTTCCCAGATGTAGAAATGTATCTAATTAAAAAGGGACAGCACCTTCCATAAGTAGCTGATTAAAAAGTTACCTGACAGACACCCACTTTTTTAATTTGGTACAATTTTAGAGTATATGTTGCATTAGCGAGATAGTACGTAGTTTAATAGGATTACAGCAAGTAGTAGTAATAAGTAGTACATCAGTTTAAAAGGACCAATGTTACCGAGTACTAGAGATGCGCGGATAGGCAATTATATCATCCACAATCACGTCACCAAAGTCGTCATCCACCCGCCGTCCACCCGAACCAACATTTTATCAGAACTGTACCGGCCCGCCAACATCAGAGGTCAGCCGCCTTTACCACTCACAGAGCTATTTACACCTGTTTCACAGAGCAATGAAGACAATTGGAGCCGCTAACGTTCTCGCGACTATCCAGTAGCTTCATCCTGATGACAAGAATATGGGCGTGCTGTGAAGCCATTACCTTTGACACCTACAACAACATGTACGAACCGAGTGTTAGTCCAGCAACATGTTGTGTGCAGCTTCCGCAATCACACGTACAAGATTGAAAGGCATACTGGGTGATACAGAGTACACTGATGGTTGTGATATGAACAACTTTAACACTTACTAATATGCGCCACGCCGTGAAGACACACCAAACAAGATTGACAAACACATTTCTGGAGAACATCCTCACAGTAACACAACATAAACGCAACACAACAAATACCCAGACTCCTTTGTATCCGTGACACTTCCTGAATATATTTTACACCCCCGCGCCCCCAACCCCGCCCAACTTACCGACTCACGGGTGGGGGAGGGGTGGTTGCTGCTAGCGGGGTGTATACAATTGTCAGGAAATCTCATGGATACAAAGGATCCTGGGTATTTGTTGTGTTGCGTTTATGTTGTGTTACTGGGAGGATGTCCTCCCGAAATGTGTTTGTCAATCTTGTTTGGTGTGGCTTCACAGCGTGGCGCATATTACTAAGAGTGTTAAAATTGTTTATATCACAACCATTAGTGTACTCTGTGTCACCCAGTATGCCTTGCAGTCGTGTGCGTGTTGCTGCGGAAGCCACACACAACATGTTGCTGGACTGACAAGCAGATCGTACATGCTGTAGAGGGCGACAAAGTCAATGACTTCATAGCACGCCCTAATACTTATTTTCTGCGTGACTGCCGGTAGTCATTCTAGAGAATATCAGCGTTTCCTATTGTCTTCTTTGCTTTGTAAAACGGGTCTTAAATGGCTCTTTGAATGGCAAAGGATACCGATCCCAGAACCAGGTATATCAAATATTTCCGGGTGGTTCAACCGCCAACCGCCCGAATCTAATTAAAATCAATTTTTTCGTCATGTCTACCGTTCGACCCGCGGACTCCGCAGATGAGACCGCAAACCGTGTATCTCTACCGAGTACACTAAAATACAAAATTTGTTGGATTTATTTAATGGGAAACTGCACTATTTTGGAATTGTACCTATCATCCACAATCCTTACGTAAGACAAAACACGTCTTTCCTATTTCTGTACATTCTAAATAACTGCTAGTATGAGGCGGATACCAATGCATGTGTATGGGGTTACTGTAATCCGCTTATAAAGCACTTATAAAATATCCAAAAACAGCCAACAACACTACATTTACCATTCATATAGCACTGGTAATGTAAGAGAGAAAACTATGGAAACGGACAAGCAGTAGAAAATGGATGGTTGGATAGTAAACTTCATCGCATTTAATGATTATATTAAACCTGCTTACAGTTCAACATGATACAACTTGTCAAATGATATGAAACCATGTGTTGATCACAAAGATTGGTGTCAAAGATGAAATCAGGGTGATTTACAAAAATAAACATAAATCAAATACACTGCAAAAGATGGGACTCACAAAAACTGATGAAAAATATTTTACATATAATTACGCACACCTAAAATAAACACATTTTAATAAATTGATAATGCATAATGTTTTAAAAAAACTATCAATAAATCGAGTAGATACGCTTGATAACGTGAGAGTCCAGTCCACAGTGAGGCCAGCAGGAGATCATCTTGAATGGAGACAAGTCAGCAGCACAGAGATGTCACCAACTGATGCACAGAAGAGTGCTCCACCCTGGGTTCCGACTTGGAAAAGCTAGCGCGTCCTCCGTGCAAACTGATCCGTGTGTGGAGAGGGGGGGCAGAGCAGAAAAAAAGAAATGGCAGATCTACTGGTCTAAAAAATGGGTCTGTTTAAATGCTAGGGTGTATAAATTAGTTTTAAGATGGAACTTGAATGCTTCTACTGAGGTAGCATCTCATACTGTTAGATTACTGGTTCTCCCCGGGAAAATGTTGGAGTGGATTCTCCGGGTTGGGGAGGAGATTTTGCTCCAAGTAGAGGAGTTAAAGTACCTTGGAGGCTTGTTCACGAGTGAGGGAAGAGTGGATTGTTGCGGCGTCTGCAGTGATGCGGTCCCTGCATCAATCCATCGTGGTGAAGAAGGAGCTGAGCCGTAAGGCAAAGCTCTCAATTTACCAGTCGGTCTACGTTCCCATCCTCACCTATGGTCATGAGCTTTGGTTTATGACCGAAAGGACAAGATTACGGGAACAATCAGCCGAAATGAGGTTCCTCCGTCGGGTAGCAGGGCTCTCCCTGTCATTCGAGAGGGGCTCAAAATAAAAACGCTGCTTCCCCACATCGAGAGGAGCCAGATGAGGTGGTCCGGGAATCTGGTCAGGATACCCCACAGGCGCCTCCCTAGAGAGCTGTTTGGGGCACATTCGACCGATAGAAGGCCATGTGGAAGACCCAGGACACTTTGGGGAGATTATGTGGCCTGGGGATGCCTCAGGATCCTGGACGACGTAGCAGGGGAGAGAGAAGTCTGGGCTTTTCTGCTTAGGCAACCAACCTCGGATAAGCGGAAGAAGATGGATGGATGGGACATTAGCTTGCCTGTCTAGAATAACCGCTAGTGTATCCAAAACTGGCCCGTAATGTCCTCCATCTTTAATACACAGGACAAATATTTGAGTATTGGCTCTTCTTTGGATTTTTTTTAGACATCTTTCTTTTCTTCCTCTAATTTCCGTTTTTTTGCTTTTAGCAGTATATGCTGTGATGGTAAGCACAGGTATTGCGATCTTTCCAGGCCAAGGTTTATTGCAAACAAGTTCCCACCGTACATGCCCTTCACTTTTAAGTTAAAGAATATAATTTATGTATCCCAGCTTTAAGTCAGTAATAATCTGGGAAGTAAGACAGCAAAGAACATTATTGTCATTGTACAAGTACAAAATAATATAATTTAAAGCACAAACTCCTTTAAGAGCAGACACACATTGTACAGAGTGACAGAACAGGAACGCGGATGTGTCGCCACTCACGGCGCACCGTAAAAGGCGAGAAAAAAGTTGCACGCTGGGGGGAGCAAATGAGTAAAAAAAAAAGTCAATCCCGGGCTGGGCTCTTATTGGGGGGTACTCAGTCTGGGGCCAGGAAAAAAAAAATAATTAGGCACACATACACATGTTACAATACAGAAACTACAAGACTTGCAACAGGACGGAAGGGGCCTTTAGTGTCAAAGCTGCGGGCCTTCCGGCGCGGCTCCAGCTGTCCATTGCTCATAAGTAGTTAAGCGATGGCAAAGGTGTGGGACGGGGTTTAGAGTATGTGTGCATATGTGCTGCACATGGTCCATAGTGTGTGTGTGTTATATCTATTGGTCTGTAGGAGCTCTGCAGGCATGGCAAACAGAGTTAAATTCCCCAGGAGTTGTTGAAAGAGTGAGGGATTTCAGTGCGGGCATCACTGTGATGTCTCATGGGATGTTTACAGCACGGCCGTCACCAAAGACATTTGAGGGAGCCGAATTGAAGATAAGGATTGTTATTTCCCAAGCAAGCAGACACATTCCAATTGTACATTCTGGATATACATAATTCCCTCCATCCATCCATTTTCTACCACTTGTCCCTTTTGGGGTCGCTGGAGCCAATCTCAGCTGCATTTGGGCGGAAGGTTGGGGTACACCCTGGACAAGTCGCCACCTCATCGCAGGGCCAACACAGATTCACACTCACATTCACACACTAGGGTCAATTTAGTGTTGCATGTACATAAATATAGTACAAAATGTATTTTTATAGCATACAAGAGTGTAATGATATGACATAAGCGAGATATGGCACCCATGTGTAAATGAAAGAGCATGTCATACAGTAGGTTTTAACTTTGTGTAATAGTTTTAATCTTTATATTTATTTATTTTATAAAATGTGGTGGTTATGATTGACGGTAGGTGAAGAGTGATCACATCATAGTCTTTCAATGACTTGACAAAGTGTAAACGCATGGCCAACTGTGCCGGTCTCTGGCCTGGCTTTTCCAATCGTGCCAAGGGAGAAGACGTGTACCGACCATGGGTGTAGATAAGAGCACTCACACTTTCCAAAATGCCAGCTTTTAGTTTTAAGTGGGCATCGGCACGGGTTGACCGAGACCTTTTGGCTGTGAAGGCTGGAGATGCCTAGAGGACTAAAACATTGTTATTCAGCGAAGAAAGTTGCCCTTGAGCAATTCAATGCACTCCTAAACTACTTACTGGCTGCGGCATTGCGCAGTGTCAACGCTTAATCCTTCCCCTTTGATTTATGTTGTTCCACGGATCAGATGCTCACCCATGCCTGGATGCCATGTGTATGATGTATTATTTATTTGTACATCAATCATATTGATTGATTGATTGAAACTTTTATTAGTAGATTGCACAGTTCAGTACATATTCCGTACAATTGACCACTAAATGGTAACACCCGAATAAGCTTTTGAACTTGTTTAAGTCGGGGTCCACATTAATCAATTCATGGTACACATATATACTATCAGCATCATACAGTTATCACACAAGTTAATCATCAGAGTACAGTGGGGCAAAACAGTATTTAGTCAGCCACCGATTGTGCAAGTTCTCCCACTTAAAATGATGACAGAGGTCTGTAATTTTTATCATAGGTACACTTCAACTGTGAGAGACAGAATGTGAAAAAAAATCCAGGAATTCAGATTGTAGGAATTTTAAAGAATTTATTTGTAAATTATGGTGGAAAATAAGTATTTGGTCAACCATTCAAAGCTCTCACTGATGGAAGGAGGTTTTGGCTCAAAATCTCAGCATACATGGCCCCATTCATTCTTTCCTTAACACGGATCAATCGTCCTGTCCATTTAACAGAAAAAACAGCCCCAAAGCATGATGTTTCCACCCCCATGCTTCACAGTAGGTATGGTGTTCTTGGGATGCAACTCCGTGTTCTTCTTCCTCCAAACACGACGAGTTGAGTTTATACCAAAAAGTTCTATTTTGGTTTCATCTGACCAAATGACATTCTCCCAATTCTCTGCTGTATCATCCATGTGCTCTCTGGCAAACTTCAGACGGGCCTGGACATGCACTGGCTTAAGCAGGGGGACACGTCTGGCACTGCAGTATTTGATTCCCTGACGGCGTAGTGTGTTACTGATGGTAACCTTTGTTACTTTGGTCCCAGCTCTCTGCAAGTCATTTACCAGGTCCCCCCCCCCTTGTGTGGTTCTGGGATTTTTGCTCACCGTTCTCATGAGCATTTTGACCCCACGGGATGAGATCTTCCGTGGAGCCCCAGCTCGAGGGAGATTATAAGTGGTTTTGCATGTCTTCCATTTTCTGATAATTGCTCCCACAGTTGATTTTTTTTCACTCCAAGCTGCTTGCCTGTTATAGATTCACTCTTCCCAGTCTGGTGCAAGTCTACAATTCTTTTCCTGGTGTCTTTCGACAGCTCTTTGGTCTTGGCCATAGTGGAGTTTGGAGTCTGACTGTTTGAGGCTGTGGACAGGTGTCATTTATACAGATAACGAGTTCAAACAAGTGCCATTAATACAGGTAACGAGTGGAGGACAGAAGAGCTTCTTAAAGAAGAAGTTACAGGTCTGTGAGAGCCAGAGATCTTCCTTGTTTGAAGTGACCAAATACTTATTTTCCACCATCATTTACAAATAAATTCTTTAAAATTCCTATAATGTGAATTCCTGGATTTTTTTTTTCACATTCTGTCTCTCACAGTTGAAGTGTACCTATGATGAAAATTACAGACCTCTGTCGTCATTTTAAGTGGGAGAACTTGCACAATCGGTGGCTGACTAAATACTTTTTTGCCCCACTGTATATACATTGAATTATTTACATTATTTACAATGTGGGGGTGGGGGGGGGTGTGGCGGGGGGGGGGGGGTAGGTTTGTTGATATCAGCACTTGAGTCATCAACAATTATATTATCTGAGAAATGGACATTGAAACATTGTAGGTCTGACTTCGTAAGATATGTACAGCGAGCAGTGAACATAGTGAGATCAGTCAGCATAAGAACAAGTATATACATTTGATTATCTACAATCCAGGGAGGTGGGATGTAGTGGGGGGAGGGTGTGAGTCTAGGGTTGTTGTTGCCTGGAGGTGTTCTTTTAATGCGGTTTTGAAGGAGGATAGAGATGCACTTTCTTTTACACCTGTTGGGAGTGCATTCCATATTGATGTGGCATAGAAAGAGGATGAGTTAAGACCCTTGTTAGATGTAATCTGGGTTTAACGTGGTTTGTGGAGCTCCCCCTGGTGTTGTGGTTGTACAGCGCCTTCTTACATGTTACCTATTGTCCCCCAGCTCATTGGGTATCATCAATCCTCCAGGATAGGTTAAACCATATGTGTGTTTTAATTATGCACCTGGACTCTCAGGTCCAAATGTACAGTATTTCCACAGAGAGGTGTTCTACAGACAGTCTGGTAATTACAGTAGGTGTCTGAGCTATGTCTGCTGTCACGCTGATAAGAGTCAGTGGTAAAGCAGATTGACTTTGTACTCCTCTCAAATATGTCTTCTCCATCTCTGACCCCAACCAGTACAGGCAACTCACATCAACGTTTGTATCCATAAATCACCTTGACCATCGCACTGAGCTCGATTTTGACGTGACATCTCAGAATAGTGTCACTTGTCAATTTCACACATCGTTCAACACTTAGTTGGACGACCTATAGAAGTTTCTTCAGCTCGGGCTGCAACTCCAACTGTCGAAGTGGATGCTGTCCAAGCGACTACTCAGAAACAGACATCTTGACAACATTCAGGGCGTTCAAGCTCAGATATCTCACCCACTCCTGGCACTATGCCAAAATAAAATTTCACAGACTGTTCCTACCGTACACTTCTAACTTTCTCACGCTTGCTTACTTTCATACTACCTTAGGATCGTGTGGTTGAGCAGTGCGTTAACAAGGGAGCTAGCCTATGTCAGTGAACAGGACATAGGCTGCCATCCACTGAGGTTTAATGCATTGCAGTGAGTAAAGGTTCACTCTTAAGGGGTGTACACCGCTATGCCAACAAGGCTTAGTTACAACAATGACCCTCATCATGATTCTATTATAAAAGGATTGCCATTATGTTGATTCATTATATTTGGACTCTTTATGCGTAGAGCCTCATGATTATGTGAAACCCATTCATATTTGTTTTTTCCCCAAACACCCAAAGACTTGGCTTTGAAATACTGTTAAAGAAGCCTAGAGTTAAATGCACTAAAATGAATTGTGGTTCATTGTGCTTAAATGGGGGCTTCACGGTGGAAGAGGGGTTAGTGCGTCTGCCTCACAACACGAAGGTCCTGAGTAGTCCTGGGTTCAATCCCGGGCTCGGGATATTTCTGTGTGGAGTTTGCATGTTCTCCCCGTGATTGTGTGGGTTCCCTCCGGGTACTCCGGCTTCCTTTCACCTCCAAAGACATGCACCTGGGGATAGGTTAATTGGCAACACCAAATTGGTGTGAATGTGAGTGTGAATGTTGTCTGTCTATCTGTGTTGGCCCTGCGATGAGGTGGCGACTTGTCCAGGGTGTACACCGCCTTCTGCCCGATTGTAGCTGAGATAGGCTCCAGCGCCCCCCGCGACCCCAAAAGGGAATAAGCGGTAGGTAATGGATGGATGGATGTGCTTAAAATATTGTTCTCTAAAGGCTGTAGACCAGGGGTCATCAACCTTTGTCGAAACCAAGAGCTAGTTCTTGGGTACTGATTAATGCGAAGGGCTACCAGTTTGATACACACTTAAAAAAATTGCCAGAAATAGCCAATTTGCTCAATTTACCTTTAATAAATAAATATATATACATATATGTACGTATTTAAAAAAATGGGTATTTCCGTCGTACATTTTTTTTCTTTTACGGAAGGTTTTTTGTAGAGAATAAATAATGAAAAAAACACTTAATTGAACGGTTTAAAAGAAGAGAAAGCAGGAAAAACATTTAAATTAAATTTTGTAATTAGTTCATCTTCTATTTCAACTCTTTAAAATTCAAAATTCTATCGAAAAAAAAAAGAGAAAAACTAGCTAAATCGAATCTTTCTGAAAAAATAAAAAAATAATTTATAGCACATCATTCGTAATTTTTCCTGATTAAGATTAATCTTAGAATTTTGATGACATATTTTATTGGTTAAAATCCAATCAGCATTTTGTTATAATATATAACATATTGGACCAAGCTATATTTCTAACAAAGACAAATCATTATTTCTTCTAGATTTTCCAGAACATACATTTTTTAAAGAAACTCAAAATGGTAAATCGGTTATACTTGTATAGCGCTTTTCTACCTTCGAGGTACTCAAAGCTCTTTGACACTATTTCCACATTCACCCATTCACACACACATTCACACACTGATGGCGGGAGCTGCCATGCAAGGCCCTACCATGACCCATCAGGAGCATGTTGAAGTGTCTTGCTCAAGGACACGATGGACGTGACTTGGTTGGTAGAAGGTGGGGATCAAACCAGGAACCCTCAGGTTGCTGGCACGGCCACTCTATCAACCGCGCTAGTCAAAAGACTTTGAAATAAGATTTGAATTTGATTCTAAAGATTTTCTAGATTTGCCAGAATATTTTTGGGGAATTTTAATCAAAATAAGTTTGAAGAAATATTTCACAAATATTTTTCGTCGAAAAAGCAGAAGCTAAAAAGAAGAATTAAATCAAAATGTATTTATTATTCTTTACAATAAAAAAAATACATTTACTTGAACATTGATTTAAATTGTCAAGAAGAAGAGGAAGGAATTTAAAAGGGAAAAAGGTATATGTGTTTAAAAATCTTAAAATAATTTTTACGCTTGTATTTTTTCTCTAAAATTGTCTTTCTGAAAGTTATAAGAAGCAAAGTTAAAAAAATATATATATTTAAACAAGTGAAGACCAAGTCTTTCTAAATATTTTCTTGGATTTTCAAATTCTATTTGAGTTTTGTCTTTCTTAGAATTAAAAATGTCGAGCAAAGCGAGACCACCTTGCTAGTATATAAAAAAAATTAAAAAAATAGAGGCAGCTCACTGGTAAGTGCTGCTATTTGAGCTTATTTTAGAAAAGGCCAGCGGGCGACTCATCTTGTCCTTATGAGCTACCTGGTGCCCGCGGGCACCGCGTTGGTGACCCCTGCTGTAGAGTATTGCCTCGATTATCGCGGGGGTTACGTTCTGAAGCACCCTGTGGTAGATGACTTTCCACCGAATAGGGACATGATTTATTTTATGACTTATTTGAAAATTGTATAATTTAACATATGTATAAGTCCTTGAAATATTCCACACAGCTTTCACACACTTAGATACTTGTTGTATGCTCTTCAAACACTTGAGTTTAACATAAAATGACAATGAGTACTCAATGTAGTCAAAGATACATTAAAATCCACAATGTACGGAGACTGCACTAAGTGAACCGCTACTTTATAATAGCGCTGAAGATTGCCGGAAAGAACCTTCATTCACATTTCTACATCCATCCATCCATTTTCTACCGCTTATTCCCTTTGGGGTCGCAAGGGGCGCTGGCGCCTTTTTCAGCTACAATCGGGCGGAAGGCGGGGTACACCCTGGACGAGTCGCCATCTCATCGCAGGGCCAACACAGATACACATGGATGTATTTATTGTTTGGCCTTTTTTTGTTAAGACTGTCGTTTTCAAAAACAAGTGTTGTAAAAAGCAAAACGCTCAAATTTAAACCTTGGAGTCTGGTTGAATAAGGTTGCGTGAGATGTGCTTAGTGATATGCTGTGACAATCAGTCTCTCAGGATTGAATGGGATTTTTCCTTTTTTTGTAATTGATGCTGCCTAAAATGCATTATTTTCCCACAGCTCCATTTAAAAGGTGCACAGAACTTGTCCACAGATCTATTTTAAGCCCCATCCTGTTCGCTCTTAATCTCCTCCATCTTGGAGATATTTTTAAGAAACATGGACTGTTTTATCACTTTTATGCAGATGACTGCCAAATGTATATGCCGATTTCAAAGGGCCGCGGCCCCCTGACACCCCTTCTTAACTGTCTATGCGACGTCAAGGTTTTGGTTAGACCAGAATTTTTTAATAATGAATGAGGGAAAAACGGAAATTTTAGTTTTTGGTCCGGCCCTCACTGACTTGGGACCATTACAAAAAATGTTGTGCGTCCCAAAGTCACCAGCCTTGGCGTCACTATAGACAGCGATTTTAAACTTGACAAACAAGTCAATGGCGTTTTAAAATCGTGTTTTTATCACCTTCGTCTTTTAGCAAATGTTAAACCGTTTTTATCTTTTAACCTTTTTGAAAAAGTCGTACATGCTTTTATTTCAAGTGGCCTGGCCTACTGCAATGCACTTTATGCTGGCATTAGCCAAAAAGCTCTCTCCCGGTTGCAGTTAGTCCAGAACGCGGCAGCACGACTTTTAGCAGGGGCCAGGAAACACCAGCATATAACCACAATCTTTGAGAGTTTGCACTGGCTCCCTGTTCATTTTAGAATTGATTTTAAAACATTGCTGTTTGTTTTTAAATCTTTACATGGACTGGCACCTCAATATATCTCGGACCTCATCCAAATTTACACTCCTGCGCGCGCTCTGAGGTCCGAGAGCCAGTTCCAGCTCGTGGTGCCCAAGACCAGATTTAAGACCAGAGGAGACAGGGCCTATTCTCTGTGGTCGGCCCTAAGCTCTGGAACACTCTGCCCCTCCATGTCCAAACCGCTTCCACAGTGGAGTGTTTTAAGTCTCGTCTTAAGACCCACTTTTATTTTTTGGCTTTTAACACGACGTGAGTTGTGTGGTCCTCTGTCTTCAGTTGTCCTCTGTGTTTTTTATACGCTTATATTTCTATTTTACTGTTTTAATTGATTTTACCCTTTAAAATTGTTTTTTAATCATATTTGTTTTTATATTGTTTTTTTTAATATTGGTTTTATATTTATGTATTTTTTTTGTTTTTATTCAGTCATTGGTGGAGCATAATGTTTTTTAATATTGTTTTTAACATGGCTGTGCAGCACTTTGGAAACGTTATTGTTGTTTAAATGTGCTATATCAATAAAGTGGATTGATTGATTGATTGATTGAAGATGTGATATTTTTTAGGGTTTTTTTTAAACTTTGCATTAGCTTGTTATTTAGGTGGCTTTTTTTACCCGCACTGTGTCATACTGAAATGCGTGATCACTGGTCACATTATAAACACATTTCAAGAGCCTTTCTATTTAATCAGCATTCATTTTGAGAGTTTTAGCTCAATTTCGATTCCAAGGAGATTTCCTTACTTAGTCCCTTAGTTGTCAGACAGGACAAGAAAACAGTTATACTGTTAATTTCGGTGCCCTTTACAGGACAACACATAATCCGTCTATGGGCCTCACGTCTGCGGTCCGTTCCATCTGCTGGCATTTTTACACGTGTGACTGTGGCCATCTTTAATTTTGAAGGCCTGACTTTACCGGCCACAGACAGATTTTGTTGAAAACAATTGGGAACCTGTGCCAAGCGAGCTATTGCAGAGATTTTTGTTTTCAAATGGCGATTATTATTGTTATTGGCGCAGTTGACACGCAAAATGTGATTGACGAAAATGACGGGGATTGTCCAAAATGTACAAGGGAGTTACGGGAACTGGACCAAGCTACAAGGATGCACATAATTCCTGCGCTGTGGTAGAATTTGCATGAATTGCCGCAATCGCAACATTACAAATTCCTAGAGGGACTGGATAATATTGTATTTTTCTAGAAATGGTTGTACTCTAAATCTTGTTTACCTTAAGATATTTGAGCATTGGTTACACTCCAATAGTATTTCATTTTTTGTTTTTTACAGTTGCACTAAGAATATTCAACTCATGATTAGAAAAACGCTCAAAAGTTGAATCGAAAACTTCTATCATTCTGTTATTTTCTAACGGTAGTGTTATGTTGAGCTTTTCAAATAGTGTTTTTGTTTTTTTGTCTGCTCATCTCACATTGCAGGGATGGACCTGACCAGACCTCGCCTCAGATCGGTCAGTTCAGTGGTACATCTGTACAGGAAACCGTCTCTACCACTGCCAACCAAATCCTCATCAAGTTACACAGTGATTTCAGTACCAGTGGCTTCTTTGTGCTTAATTATTACGGTACTGTTTTCTTTCAGTGTAGCAAAGTGAAGTCCATGTTGTACATATATTTTACAAGGTCTTTTTTGTGTCAGATCTTTAGCTCTCCCATTACACCATAAAATAAGGGTGGGAGATTGAACTGATACTTCTACGGTATATTATAACAATCACATTTTATATTTTAGAACGTTATTATTTGACTTTCCCCTTTTTTAGATTAGCATGGGAAATGGTTAATTTTTATCACAAATGAAGACTGTCGTTTTTGCTTATTTATGACTGCTAATAAAACACTAATTTTTAAAAGAACTCGATTAAAAATCAAAGTGTTCTTCATCCCAGCTAAATCAGTTAACTGGATTTCGATGCCATGAACAGTGAAAGGAAGCAATTTGCCATCTTATCAAGGTTCACTTATGATGTATGTCACCTCTCCAACAGCATACCAACTGAGAACATGTCAGCCGCCGCCTCCTGTCGCCAACGCCACTGTTCTAACTGACGATGAGCACTTTGAAATAGGTTTGTGTTCTTTGCATATTTGCTGACTTGTGGCCTAGGGTCATGACATCAATATTTAATTATAGGGTTGACAACGCCTTAAAAAGTTAATGAGGGACTTAGTGTTGGCAGGGCCAACTGACCTGATTGTCGTTACACCAAACGGCTTGTAATATATATATATATATATATATATATATATATATATATATATATATATATATATATATATATATATATATATATATAAATATATATATATATAAAAAACAAACATTTTAATCGAAGTTAATCGTACTATTTCTCCGATTAATCGCAATTAACTGCATTGCATACGCAAAGCCCAATAATGAATTCAAAAGTAGTGTGTAGTGCACCTTTATTGGAATATTCTCCCACATGAACAAAAGCGCGAAAACATTTGTTGTGCAAATACAATTTAAACCAGTACTTGTTAAACAGTAGCAGTTAAATAGCATATTTTATGAAAATCAACTCAAAAAATGTTAACACAAACCTTTAAGCTTATTGCCACTGCCAGGGTATTTAAGTTATCCTGTTTGTTTTGGAAAATAAATATAATCTACATACAAATCTCTGTACCACAATCATAACATCCGAACAGGCAATTTCTGAGGTAACAGCAGAAACATTTTATTTTATCAGGGATCTTATGTTTACAAAACCTATATTACAGGTAGTGTGGGCTGTTTTAGGGAATTTTTTTATCAAATTGTCCGTAGTTGCAATATTAATAATATTGTGTTTATTCTGCGTAGTGCACTTAAAATAATTATGACCATATCTAGGAATTGATATGATGTGAATTTTACGATTGTTTGCTTGGTGCTTTGATAAACTGGACGCATCATATACATGGTACTATATTGTGATGTTATGAGCCAGGGAAAAAAAGAACTACCCTACCCAGCATGCAACAGGAGTGACGAGCATGCGCGGTAGCCCGGTAAAGGTTGTGTGTCGCCATGACGGCATCTTGTATGTTGTGATATGCACGCTCTGAAAGTAAACGTTAAGAACTCAGCCAACACGCCTCGTCTGCATTATTCATAAATAGACGGACAAGACATATACTCCGCTGCTTCACAGGCCGCTGGATGTAGCCGGCAAAGTATTCCCATGCTAGCTAGCCGGTCTAGCAAGCACGCGTCATTCAGTCCAAAACTGCCCGATCCATCCACATCCAGAATTGTCTGGCGGTCGTAAGTGATCCCGGAGTGACCACGCAGTAAGCCAGCCATGAAATTTGCAGAATTGTTCGGTATTTTTGACAAATGTTCCATCTTTACCAAGAGCCCCTCGACGCCGAAGCCTGTTCGGGAGCCGCCATCTTGTTAAGAAAAGGCGTTAACAAAATAAAAGCATGTAAACAACATATGCAAATGTGCGATAAAATATTTGTCGGCGTTAATAGATTGATGAGTTAACTCGTAATTAATGCATTAACTTGCCCACCCCTAATAAATATATATATATATATATATATATATATATATATATATATATATATATATATAGATATACATCTTTATTTTTTATTTTTACTATATTATACTATACTGTGGGATTCCATCCCACAGCAGTTTGTGACCAGGCTGGTGACCATTCATGAGGGAGAAGTTCGTGGTAGTGGTCACTGAATTAGATTCTTCTACACATGAGCTTCCTCTTTGCTCCATGAATACACTGTTAAATTGCACAATTGTCTTGTTTCTTCAAACAATTATTGAATCCACAGAACATCAAACACGCGCTAATGGCAGGCATTGGCCGGGAACATTTTCCAAACATTTCATGGCGCGACTCCAGTATAAGCTCATCCCACACATGCAAGGTCCTTACAAACTTAGAACCATTCAAAAGGGATACGAACAAGCTTTTCCTATGTTGTATCCAAAATCCAGATATGAAAGTCCTTATTTGTGTGCTGTTTGACTCAAACATTAATTTAACTAGATGCATGTGTATTTTTGTCTACACATAGTCAAGTTCAGATTAGTTATCTTTCAGTGCACAATTAACATAATAATTCATGTATTTTGGCTTTTTCCCCATTAGGGGCCGTGTACAGCAGCAATACATTTAACTTCATGTTTACTTCTAGATACCCTTCTTGCCGCAACTCAGGCCAGGAATCGAACCCATGCCCTTTGCCCTTAAAATAACGGATTTGGTTACCTCTGCCTGTTTATTATCTCATTAGTGACAGAGCAGGAAAGGGTCGGGAGGAATATGTTTGCAGTAAAATGTTATATAAAGCGCTCTGTTATTCATCGATTCCATTAAAGGCAACTGAAATTAGATGTTATTATTCAAATGGGGATAGCAGGTCCATTCTATGTGTCATACTTGATCATTTCGCATATTTTTGCTTAAGGGTTTAGTAGAGAACATCCACGATAAAGTTCGCAACTGTCGGTGTTAAGAGAAAAGCCCAGCCTCTACAGACGATGACGTCACATGTTTGATGGCTCCTCACATATTCACATTGTTTTTAATGGCAGCCTCCAACAAAAAGTGCTATTCGGGCCGAGAAAACAACAATTTCCCCATTAATATGAGTGAGGATGAAAGATTTGTGGATGAGGATATTGATAGCGACGGCCTAGAAAAAAAAAAAAAAAAACGCGATTGCATTGGGTCGTATTCTGATGTTTTTAGAGACATTTACTACGATAATTCTGGGAAATCCCTTATCGTTCTATTGTATTGCTAGTGTTTTAGTGAGTTTATTACCTGATAGTCGGAAGGGTGTCTCCACGGGTGTGTTGATGCGCAATGTCTAGGGGAGTCGACGGCAGCTATGGACGGCCTAAGCTCAGCTTTTCTCCGGTAAGAAGCAACTTTTTAACCACAATTTTCTCACCGAAACCTGCTGGTTGACATTTGGTCCGGATCCATGTTCTCTTGACCGCGCTCCTATCCATAGTAAATTTTCACCTCCGGGAATTTTAAATTAGGAATCACCGTGTGTTTGTGTGGCTAAAGGCTAAAGCTTCCCAACTCCATCTTTCTCCTGTGACTTCTCCAATATTAATTGAACAAATTGCAAAAGATTCAGCAACACAGATGTCCAAAAGACGAAACTCCCGGGAAATTTAAAATTGTAATTTAATAAACTAAAAAGGCCGTATTGGCATGTGTTGCAATGTTAATATTTCATCATTGATATATAAACTATCAGACCGCGTGGTGGGTTGTAGTGGGTTTCAGTAGGCCTTTAACATTTAACAGACTATTTTTGATTCTCCCTGTAATATGGGACAAACAATACTTTTGTTTCAAAATAAGGAATGATTCAATATTTTAAAGCACAGTGGGCTACCGTAGTGCTGCATGGTTTGTTTGAATTATTTGTCGTGATTTAATCCCTCATGTTTTATGTGAAGTCCTTCGCCTGTGTTTTTTTTTTTTAGCAATTCCCCTTTATAGCCGTTCTTTCCTTTTGCATCTTGTCACCTATATTCATTGGAGGGCAGTGTCAGTGTGGTGGTGCGGAAATCCAACTGCACGTTGCTTTATATGAAGTGCCTGAAGAGTGGATGTCATTGTTAATTAGAAAATGTGTTTTTGATTACTGTTTCCGAGCGCTTGTGGTGAGGAAGAGGCAGCCTGTGCAAGCGTGCCTTGAGTGTGAATGATGAGCATCCCCACCCCCATGCCCACCTGTGACCTGTGTGTGTGTGTGTGTGTGTTTCTTTCTTTGCGGGCGTGAATGACCTCTCAGGAGACATTATTCGGTACTCGTGCCTGCCAGGCTTCACCTTGGTAGGCAGTGAGATTCTGACCTGTCGACTTGGAGAGCGGCTACAGATGGATGGACCCCCACCAGTCTGTCAAGGTTAGTTCCATTTAATGTCTGAGATTGTGTTTTTATATATTCACTTTTTTTTATTTAAAATAGTCAGATTTGGATATAGTCAGTGTCGGGTGTGTGCATTTTACTTATATCAATTTACTTGTGCTGTTGAACAATTCTCAGGTTTTTTGTACGTGTGTGTGTGTGTGCGTGTGTGTGTAAGTGCATGTGTGTGTCTGTTCACACACTTGACACCAGCCCGCCGAGGTTGGTTGCAGTCTACAGCACCTCGACTGATGCATCATTTAACAGACAACCACCAGGGTGTCTTTTAGTAAGCTGTGGCATCAGCAGGTCTATTAAGTCATTGACACTTGTAAAATAGACATTGCTGACCCAAGAACAAACTTTCATCCCCTAAGAACCTAAAACATTTAAAGACCAGCAGGTTTGTCAAACCAATGGTAGAGCCCTGATGTGTTGAAATAAAAGTTGATGTCACATGCATTCATAGGAAAGCACTTTAAAACCCTTAAGAGATGTATTCATTACAGTAGCCTGCATGCTGAGCAAATGATTACATTTCCTGGTAGGTAAAAATTATTTCTCAATAAAGCACACTCATTTGTAGTCCTATATTGGGTAGGAGAGCACATTTTTTGGATCATTTCTGGACAAAAGTGATCAACTCCGACAGACATTTTGACAAACTCAGACAGTATTGTTGAAGATAATAACCATAATTACACATTATTAACCATAATTACAAATCTTTGTATTCTTTCTTATGGTTTTCTTTCTTATTCATACATTCTTGCCCACTGCAAAATCAAACATATTCATTATTATTTTCAAATGGTTTACAAAGACCACCTCTAGTGTCAGATAATAGCTAACTTGTTGTCAAGGAAGTCTTACACAACTGCACGACTATGATTTGCGTTAATATAAAATGCTTAGGTTTTGCAGTATGGTATGTCTTGTTAGAGAAAATAGATTTAGGTGTTACGCATAAAGCTACACATGGAAGGATGAGGTTAATCTTGTTAGAAACTTGGTCCATCCAGGGACCTAAAATGGCTGAATTTGTGGAAGATTAAAAAAAAAAAGTTGTGACATAAATTATTGTTTTGAGGGATTTACTTTTTTTGCATCGGTGTGTCTTTTTACCAATATGGTATTAATATTTTACCGTAATGGCAAACGTCATGCCAAATATACGGATACTGTCGTATTGTGTAATGTACGGCAATATATAATTGTGTGTATGATTCAAACTGGCTGAAGCAATGTTAAGAGTCAGTCCACAGCGTTGTTATAATCTCAACACACCAAAAGATCAAATAAAAAAATGATTTAACAGCGCAATTCTTAATTGCCGGAGTTTTAACAAAGCCGTATACCTGTACCAAATTGATGACACATGCGAGGGCAGATTGTTAGGTTGAGTTGTTGACAAACCCCAAGATGCAGAGACTGTGTCAGGCATTGAGTAAGAAAACATAATTTGATGTCCAAAAATTTAAAAATAAAGAAGAAACACAAACCAGTAACCAGGAACAAACAAACTAGAAGCGGGGAACAGGAATCAAGATCCAGGGAATCAGCTAGCAACGACACAACAATAATCTAGCACCGAGTGGACGAACAGGTAGGTCTAAATAACCTTTGGCTGATTGACACCAGGTGTGGCCCGGTGCCAATCAGACATAGCTGAGGGGAAAAAGCACTCAGGGATAACAGCAGGAAATAAGGACAAAATAAGAGCGCTGACAGGAAATAAGACAAACACAGAGGAAAAACTAAAACATGACCAAACTGTCAGGGACAAACCTGACAAGACTAAGAGTTTGTGGTAAAATTGTGCTGATTGAATGAAATTGCAAGGACCCGAAAAAATTATCCGAATCTGCAGAAGTTGGTGCAATCACGACATAATAGCAAATCCCTGCAGGTACTTGAAGCTACAAAATACCTATGCCAGATATTTAAAGGGTGCCTGTAATGCTGACAACATTGGCAAGTGTTTCATATTTCTGGACCTAAAATCAATTTCTTCAGGTCAAATTCCCCCTAGATTGGACAAAATGGGAAATGTTAAGCTTTTTTTTCTAACGAGTGGGCGGGCCTGCATCCACCTGTTGATGTCACTTGCAGAAGTCTTTTGTGAAATATGTGTTTAATAGCATCTTCATCCCGCATCACGTTATTTCTGAGTGGAAAATATTTAAAAGACTCAAGCCAAATGCAATTCCGGAAATCAGGAGCGCCCTCGAAGGGAGATAGACTAGGTTAGAACCTGTGGAAAAACGTAGAAAGACATACAGGCCTGAGCGCAAAGATAGAAAGAGAAGATAAGCCGCTCGTAGCCTATTTTGCGTCCTCTTCTACTGATGATACTCAAAGCGCTCACAGAGAACTGAGAACCCATCATTCATTCACACCCGGTGGTGGTAAGCTACATTTGTAGCCACAGCTGCCCTGGGGTAAACTGACGGAAGCGTGGCTGCCAGTTTGCGCCTACGGCCCCTCCGACCACCACCAATCATTCATTCACCCGTGTGAGCGGCACCGGGGGCAAAGGGTGAAGTGCCCTGCCCAAGGACACAACGGCAGCGATTTGGATGTCAATAGGTGGGAAGCGAACCTGCAACCCTCAGGTTTCTGGCACGGCTGCTCTACCCACTACGCCATGCCGCTCCTAGGAGATGGAAGAGCAAGGAAGTCCAGAACCAGCGATTATTTTATTGATTTATATTTCTAATAATGTTAACCGTATCATGTTTAAAGTAATCATGGACTAGGGCGACAAAAATATGCAGTTAATAGATCAAAACATTTTTTTTACATGTGTTCATACACGCTGTCTATGTGGGAAAATGGGATTCTGCACTTGATGTCACACAAAGAGGGGGCGGCATATCAAGTCTGGCGATGGAAAAGGGGCATTACAAGAACAGTTACTTATCTACCGATTACACCAAAACTAATCGATATTATGGTAAATGACTGCCAGAGTCAGTCAGGAGTAAAAATACATTAAGAAAATGCGTCAGTCAACTGGACGCTGTGGTTGCCTAAATGGACAAAGATGGGCATGCTTTTTATTTTTCATTCTATGTTCAATAATAGGTTTGAATCCGACTTGGGTTTTTGCGCCATCGTGCTCTTGTCAGCTTTCCTTTGCAAGTGGTGAGACAAGCAAATAATGTTCAAGGATGAGGGAAGAAATTTAGATTTCCGTTTCAAAATTAACCTGTCAGTTTTAGAAATGAAAAGCCTGTTGGACATTACAGGTCGAGCACAGCCTTACTTTTCAGTTATTTCTACAGCTAAGGCAATCAATCATTTAGCAGCCTTTGATCCCTCCATGTCTGTGCAGTCGTTGACCAGCAGTATTGGGAAGTGAAGTTGCTTTATCTTTTGAGATCCAAGTTTTCAATCAAAATTACACAAAACAATAGTAATTTGGTGAGTAGTTAGGCATACAGTAAAAATATGTTTCTGATGTGTTTTAGAGTAAACTAGCTATTGAAGTTAATACCATGGGTATGTTCCAAAGGGCTGCACAAGCCACAATGTCATTCTTGGCTCAGATCTCACATCAGGGGAAGAAAAAACTCAACCCAACTGGATACAATGAGAAACCTTGGAGGGGGCCGCAGATGTGGGGGACCCACCCTGGGCAACTGGTGCAATGGATGTTGAGTGGATCTAGTTAATAGTGTGAGAGTCCGGTTCATAGTAGGGCCAGCAGCGGATAATATTGAGTGGAGACAAGTCAGCAGCGTAGAAACGTCCCCATCTGAAGCACAGATGAGTCCATCCCGGGTCCCGACTTTGAACAGCTAGCGCGTCATCTGTTGTCACCTGATAAACTCTTCACCCAGAAAAAGGGGGCAGAGTATACAAATTAGCTTTGAGATGGCACTTAAATGTTTCTACTGAGGTAGCATCTATAACTGTTACTGGGAGGGCATTCCAGAGTACTGGAGCACGAATAAAAAATGCTCTGTAGCCCGCAGACTTTTTTGGGGCTCAGGGAATCACTAATAACCACTATGCCACCTACTCAGAAGTGGTCAGAGTGTCCGCCCTGAGATTGGTAGGTTGTGAGTTCAAACCCCGGCCCAGTCATAGCAAAGAATATAAAAATGGAGGCCATTACCTCCCTGCTTGGTACTCAGCATCAAGGGCTGGAATTGGGGGTTAAATCGCCAAACATGATTCCCAGGCGCGGGACCGCTGCTACCCACTGCTCCTCTCACCTCCCAGGGGGTGATCAAGGGAATGGGTGAAATGCAGACGACAAATTTAACCACACCTAGTGTGTGTGTGTGACAATCATTGGTACTTTAACTTTAACTTAGAACTTCCTAGAACGCAGATTTCTTACCGGGACATATGGTCCAATACAATCAGCAAGACAGGATGGAGCTAGACCGTGTAGTATTTTATACGTAAGTAGTAAATCCTTAAAGTCACATCTTAAGTGCACAGGAAGCCAGTGCAGGTGAGCCAGTATAGGCGTAATATGATCAAACTTCCTTGTTCTTGTCAAAAGTCTAGCAGCCCCATGTTGTACCAAATGTAATATTTTAATGCTAGTCATAGAGAGGCCCGAAAATAATACGTTACAGTAAACGAGACGAGACCTAACGAACACATGAATAATGATCTCAGCGTTACTGGTGGACAAAATTGAACTAATTTTAGCGCTTTTACGGAGATGAAAGAAGGCTGTTTTAGTAACACTCTTAATGTGTGACTTAAACAAGAGAGTTGGGTCAAAGATAATACCAAGATTATTTACCGAGTCGCTTTGTATAATTGTTTGGTTGTCAAATGTTAAGGTGGTATTTTAAAATGGGTGTCGGTGTCTAGCAGGACCGATAATCAGCATTTCTGTTTTCTATGAGTTGCAAAAAGTTAGCGGACATCCATTGTTTAGTTTAATTCAGACACACCTCTAGTTGACAACAATCTGGTTTGTTGGTCAGCTTTAGTGGCATGTAGAGTTGGGTGTCATCAGCATAACAGTGAAAGCTAACACCATATTTGGGTATGATGTCACCTATCGGCAGCATGTAGTTACTGAAGAGTGCAGTTATGCTTGATGTAGAATAAAAAGTGTGTTATTTCTGGATCAAAAATATTAACATAGTCAAACGTTTGCTCTGGGAGTTAATTATCACTGATTTAAAACTTTGGTGTGTGGGTGAACAGAAGTACACACTAATCCAGGGTCATGCAAAATAAACAGGTAAAGAGACAATATGCAGTAGGTTATGATGATAAATTGTATTTTTGAGTCTGAAAATAAGGCCACCAAAAACTGAATACAAGAAAGTACACGGACAGAATATTGTGTGATCTAACGTGCCGAGAGTTTTTATATTGAATGAGTACAAGGCTATTTTAGAGTTGTTTCCCTGACATTTTCATGGATCACCTCATTACTGTCATCAAGAATTCATTACTTTTTCTTTTATTGGGCGTGTTCTGTCCCCGTGCCACCTCTTACACAAAACTAATTGCTCTCGTTGGGACATGTAAGGTTGAACTTAATATGAGTTCTCCTGTTATTCACTTCCACGAGGCTGCTGAAGTCAGGTTGTAAAGGGGCCATTTCCTGTCAGCAGCCTGCTGATAAGGCAGGAAAAAAAATATCCGCTGTTCTACGTTAGTTTTCTGCCAGGAGTACTGGTAATCGCCATTTTATGCCTGAAGGTAACGTCAGTCTATGGCTGGACTACTTTTATCCTTGGTTTTGCAGATATTTCCTCAGGCACTGTGTTAATTATTGAAAGGTGATTCCTACTTATCCTAATGTGTCTGTCATAATATCAAGCACCAAACATTAAAACTTTGCAGACTTTATATTACTACACTGAATAAACTTTATTATAGAGTAACTTTTACACGACAACACAGTGTTGCAGTTGATATCAGAATTTTCTTTCGTTGTCTGTGTTGAGTGCAGTAATAAACTATTAAATACGGGCCCCCGAAGGGACAACAACCAAGCATACAAGCGGGAATGTTGGTACCCCCTCTCCCTTTCTTAAATATTTAATATTTAGTAGATGCAAGCTAATTAAGTGTAATGTTTTTGAGTTACATGGCCTACTCGTTAATAAAGTGGCATGCTTTTGCACAGTGTAAAATGTTCACAAGGAACTCTGAAGTCAGGAAAATGTCCTCTGTTTTCAAGCTTGTGGTCTCAAATATTTTTTTCTGACCTTAAGAATAGACAAAATATATACTGAAAAATTAACAGTTACTTTTATTTTTACAGGGAAGTTTGAATGTCACAGGAAAAAAAACAAAAACAACGAATACCATAAAACTTAATTTCAAATTAGTGAAAGGGTACCTATGATGATTTTAATCTACATTGAACACATTTCTTTGTGGTCCAGATAATAAGCAATGGATATGCTTTGGTGTCATTTTTTTAAGTCTATCACCAAGATGTTGGACTCTGGAGGCATTCTCAGATTGCAAAATAAATTATGTCCCAACTTCTCAAATATCATCATAATTTAGTTTTTGTAAATGTACACTGTTAAATCAGGTATTTAACACTACGAAAACTCATATATAGTTCAGACAAATCTGTTGTACAGTCTTATGGCCAAAGGAACAAAAGATCACTGCAGTGAAATGAGAGGAGCCTCTTGCTACAGTTACTCCTCTGAGTGGCCATAGTGTCATGCAAAGGATGTCTGGGATTACTTAGGATGCCCTGGATGCCCTCATCCTTCTCTCAAGCACAGCTCCCACAGAATCCACATTTTCCCCATCACAGAGACACAGCCTGTCCAACCGGTTACTGTCCCTCGAGGTCATGCTACCACCCCATACACAACTCCATAGAAAATGGCATTTGGTACACCAGACTGATAAAATATGTGTAACATCAGACTACTGCTCACATCAAAAAACCTCAGCCTCCTCAAGAAGAAGAGTCTGCTCTGACATGTCTTGTACACAGCATTTGCCTATGTTGACCAGTCCAGTTTGTGGTCCAGGTGGACTCCCAGGTACTTGTACAACTGGATCACTTCAATGACCAGTCTATTTATTTGGACTGGCTGATGGGAAGAACTCAATGATCATCTCCTTGGTCTTGCACGTGTTAAGGATTAGACCATTTTTAATGCTTCGGTCTGAAAAAGGAGCCACCAGCTCCCTGTGCTCGTTTTCATACCCTCCCTTCACACATGCCACAACAGCGATATCATCAGAATACTAGTCACGTGGCATGTAGCAGAGTTTAATCAATCAATCAATCAATCAATGTTTATTCATATAGCCCTAAATCACAAGTGCCTCAAAGGGCTGCACAAACCACAACGACATCCTCGGTAGGGCCCACATAAGGGCAAGGAAAAACTCACCCAAGTGGGACGTCGACCATGATGACTATGAGAAACCTTGGAGAAGACCGCATATGTGGGCAACCCCCCCCTCCCCAGGGGACCGAAAGCAATGGATTTCGAGCGGATCTAACATGATATTGTGAAAGCCCAATTCATAGTGGATCTAACGTAACCGTGAGAATCAAGTCCAAAGTGGATCCAATATAGTAGCGAGAGTCCCATCCAAAGTGGAGCCAGCAGGAAACCATCCCAAGCGGAGGCGGATCAGCAGCGCAGAGATGTCCCCAACCGATACACAGGCGAGCGGTCCATCTTGGGTCCCGACTCTGGACGAGCGGTCCATCCTGGGTCCCGATTTTGGACAGCCAGTACTTCATCCATGGCCGCCGGACCGGACCCCCTCCACAAGGGAGAGGGGAACAAAGGAGAAAAAGAAAATAAATGGCAGATCAACTGGTCTAAGAGGGGGGTCTATTTAAAGGCTAGAGCAGGGGTCGGGAACCTTTTAGGCTGAGAGAGCCAAGAAGCCAAATGTTTAAAAATATATTTCCGTAAGAGCCATATAATATTTTTTTTAACACTGAACGCAACTAAACGCGTGCATTTTTAAGTAAGACCAATATTTCTAGAGTATAATAGGTCCCTTATTCTTTGTGATAACATTGTTATTCCGAAGCTAACTGTGGAGGGGGCGTGGCCTGCGGGCCTGCAGCGAAGCGGGGTGTGCCAGGACCAGCCTCAAAATCAGCGACAGGTGTGCAGATGGCCCACCTGGGCCTTGTTATCTAATCACCTGTCACTCTGTTATAAGCAGCAGTCAGGAGGAGAGACCAGGTTGGGGCTGGAGCCAGAGCGAGAACGAAAGAGAAAAATACAATTGCTGAGAGACATATTGAAAAATAAAACAATGTTGTAACCCTGAAAAAAGCTTTCATGTCGTTGCTTGGTGGTCTGAACAACCCTCAGGAGGGCAAGCCCCACACTAACCGATAACAAATAAATAACTTCTTACCATTGACGCAACTACTTGAACAGTCATCAAAAGAGCCACATCTGGCTCGCGAGCCATAGGTTCCCTACCCCTTGGCTGGAGTATACAAATAAGTTTTAAGAGAGATGTAAATGCTTCTACTGAGGTAGCATCTCGAACTGTTACTGGGAGGACATTCCAGAGTACTGGAGCCCGAACGGAAAACGCTCTATAGCCCGCAGACTTTTTTGGGACTCTGGGAATCACTAATGAGCCGGAGTCCTATTAACGCAGATTTCTTGCCGGGACATACGGTACAATACAATCGGCAAGATAGGCTGGAGCTAGACCGTGTAGTATTTTATACGTAAGTAGTAAAACCTTAATGTCACATCGTAACTGCACAGGAAGCCAGTGCAGGTGAGCCAGTATAGGCGTAATGTGATCAAACTTTCTTGTTCTTGTCAAAAGTCTAGCAGCCGCATTTTGTACCAACTGTAATCTTTTAATGCTAGACATAGGGAGACCCGAAAATAATACGTTACAGTAATCGAGACGAGACATAATAAACACATGGATAATGATCTCAGCGTCGTTAGTGGATAAAATAGAGCGAATTTTAGCGATATTACAGAGATGAAAGAAGGCCGTTTTACTAACGCTTTTAATGTGTGACTCAAAGGAGAGAGTTGTGTTGCGCAAAGTCTGCGGTATAAATTGTGAAGAGGAAGGAGGCCAGAACGGTACCCTGTGGTGCCCCCGTATTGCTTACCACAATGTCTGAAACACTCCTCCCTAGCCTGACATACTGTGACCGTCCTGTTAGGTAGCCAGAGATACATTGGCAAAAATAGCATCGACCCCGATCCTCACCAGTTTCTCCCTTACTAAGAGAGGCTGGATGGTGTTAAACGCCCTGGTGAGGTCAAAGAACATCAGCCTGACAGATGCAGCATGTAGAGGATCGTGTCGTCCACTCCCATGTCATCCTGGTAGACAAACTGTAGCGGGTCAAGAACCTGCTCAACCTGTGGTTTGAGCAGACGGGAGTACTAGCCCCTCAAACATCTTCATAATATACTGTTTTTTTATTTTTTTTTAATGAGGAAAAAATGATAAACGTACTTTGAAATCCAGAAAACAAGGTACGAAGAAAATATTAGATGCATTTTATTATGCTTATGAATTTGAAATTGATCGCAAGAATTTGCTTGGCACGGTCATACCCAACACAAGCCACGCCCCTTTACGAATACGCAAAACCTATTGAAAGTAACCAAGTGTCTGACATCTGCACGCTCTGCCCAATCACTATTCTGTAGGAGTAGCTTTTTTGTGATTCCAGCGAAAGACAGAGTAATGAGCTACAGAGTTTTGTACTCTGGTTATAATCGCGCACAGGCTGAAATAAAACATAAATGGTCGGTCATCAGGAAGAAAGTGAAGTTTAAGATGGATGTGAATGGGAAAAATTAGGGGGAACCGAGGTAAATCAGTGCTCACCCCGATTGAAAAAGTAGTCGCTGCAAAAATACATATTAAAACATTACAAAAGATGGATGATTCAGAATATTTCCAAGATAAATATAATTTGTGTAACTAATAACAAAATGTCTTTATACAGTAGCCTGCTCACAGCCAGATTAGAGTTTAATGTTAAAATGTTGTAATATTTGGTTTGAAAATATTTTACATTCAAACATGCCAGGGCTATTAAAAAAGATACAAAAGACTTTGACTCTTGTTTGATTACTCAATTTATATTATAACGTCCGTGCGTGACTCAAAAGTTGGGCCATTCCTCCGGTGCCATTGAGCCACAACTGTCTGTCCGACTGGCCAAGCTGGTGCTGGAGTCACAGGAACACGTTGATACAGAAATATGTAGGAACATGATCACCTAGATAAATTAATATATGTCCTCACAAATATTAATATAAGAACATGAAGCATTACAGAAGAACTTCACTTTTTTGGAAATGTTGCCTACCGTTCCCAATCATGAGTGAAAAAACAACAACCATTTTTTCGTTTTGTTTTAGGATGTTTTTTTAGTTGATCAAAAACGCTTTTAAGATACGGCAAATGGGAGTCACCATTTTAGCCTTCACACAAAACACAACATTTGATCTACACGGTGCAGGTATATACAGTATGTACACACACATATATATATATATATATATATATATATATATATATATATATATATATATATATATACATATCATCTTTGGGTGTCCCACGATTCGATTCAATATCGATTCTTGGGGTCACGATTCGATTATAAATCGATTTTTCAGATTCAACGCGATTCTCGATTCAAAAACGATATTTTTACGATTCAAGACGATTCTGTATTCATTCAATACATAAGATTTCAGCATGATTTACCCCAGTCTGCTGACATGCAAGCAGGGTAGTAGATTTTTGTAAAAATATTTTATAATTGTGAAGGACAATGTTTTATCAACTGATTGCAATAATGTAAATTAGTTTTTACTATTAAACGAACCAAAAATATGACTTATTTTATCTTTGTGAAAATATTGGACACAGTGTGTTGTCAAGCTTATGAGATGTGATGCAAGTGTAAGACATTTATTTTTACAAATGTCTAATGATAATGTCAATGAGGGATTTTTAATCACTGCTATGCTGAAACTATAACTAATATTGATACTGTTGTTGATAATATTCATTTTTGTTTCACTACTTTTGGTTTGTTCTGTGTCGTGTTTGTGTCTCCTCTCAATTGCTCTGTTTATTGCAGTTCTGAGTGTTGCTGGGTCAGGCTTAGTTTTGGAATTGGATTGCATTGTTATGGTATTGCTGTGTATTGTTTTGTTGGATTGATAAAAAATAAAAAATAAATCGATTTTTTTTTCAAAATGAGAATCGATTCTGAATCGCACAACGTGAGAATTGCGATTCGTATTCGAATCGATATTTTCCCACACCCCTAATAAATATATATATATATATATACAGTATATATATATATATATATATATATATATATATATATATATATATATATATATATATATATATTTATATATATATACATATTTATATATATATACATGCATACATACACATACACATATACATACCTACATCCATCCATACATATACAAAACCCAAAACTGGTAAAATTGGCACGTTGTGTAAATAGTATATAAAAACAGAATGCAATGATTTGCAAATCTTTTTCAACTTATTTGTAATTGATTATACTGCAAATACAACATATTTCATTTTCGATTTGGGAAACATAAGTTTTTTTGTGCAAATAATCATTAACCTAGAATTTAAAGGCAGCAAAACATTGCAAAAAAATTGGCACAGGGGCATTTTTACATGTACTTTCCTTTTGACAACACTGGGAACTGAAGATACCAATTTTTTAATCTTTACAGGTGGAATTATTTCCCATTCTTGCTTGATGTACAGCTTAAGTTGTTCAACAGTCTGGGGTCGTATTTTACACTTCATAATCTGCAACACATTTTCAATGGGAGACAGGTCTGGACTACAGGCAGGCCAGTATACTACACACACTATTTTACTATGAAGCCACGCTGTTATGACACATGCAGAATGTGGCTTTTCATTGTCTTGCTGAAATGAGCAGGGGCGTCAATGATAACGTTGCTTGGATGGCAACATGTGTTACTCCAAAACCTGTATGTACCTTTCAGCATTAATGGTGCCTTCACAGATGTGTAAGTTACCCATGCCTTGGGCACTAATACAACCCCATACCATCACAGATGCTGGCTTTTGAACTTTGCGCATATAACAATCCGGATGGTTCTTTTCCTCTTTGGTCCAGAGGACACGACGTCCACAGTTTCCAAAAAACAATTTAAAATGTGGACTCGTCAGACTACAGAACACTTTTCCACTTTGTATCAATCTATTTTAGATGAGCTTGGATCCAGCGAAGCCAGGGGCGTTTCTGTGTGTTGTTGATACATGTATTCCGCTTTGCATAGCACAGTTTTAACTTGCACTTACAGATGTAGCGAGGAACTGTAGTTAGTGACAGTGGTTTACCGAAGTGTTCCTGAGCCCATGTGGTGATATCCTATACACACTGATGTCGTTTTTTGATGCAATATCGCCTGAGGGATTGAAGGTCACAGGCATTTAATGTTGGTTTTCAGCCTTGCTCCTTACGTGCAGTGATTTCTCCAGATTCTTTGAACTTTTTGATCATACTGTATTACGGACAGTAGATGTTGAAATCCCTAAATTATGTGCAATATCTTGTTGAGAAATGTTGTTCTTTAACTGTTTGACAATTTGCTCACGCATTTGTTCACAATGAGGTGACCCTCGGCCCATCCTTGTTTGTGAATGACTGAGTATTTCATGGCACCCACCTGTTCCCAATTAGCCTGTTCACCAGTAGGATGTTCCAAAATAAGTGTTTGATGAGCATTCCTCAACTTTTTCAGTCTTTTTTGCAACTAGTGCCTGCTTTTTTTGAAACATGTTGCAGACATCAAATTCCAAATGAGCTAATATTTGGAAAAAATTACTAAGTTTACCAATTTGAACTTTACGTATCTTGTCTTTGCAGTCTATTCAATTGAATATAGATTGAAAAGGATTTGCAAATCTTTGTATTTTGTTTTTATTTACGATTAACACAACGTGCCAAATTCACTGTTATCATATCTGAACTATTGTCTAAAATTATGGAAAAAATAACTACAAAATAAAGCTTAATTCACTAACCGTGTTACAAACGATGTCAGTTAGAAGAATGCATAATGTTGGTTGCAGAGAATATAAAAACCCTTCTTGTTGTGAATCAAAAATGAAATTCAATGATTTGGTACATATACAAATTGCTAAAATTATGCACAAAGCCAACTATAACTTGTGACCAAATAATGTACAACAATTATTATTTAAAAAAAAAGTGAATAAATGTAACTTTTTGGGTAAAATTAAACTCAAAATTGATGTATGTATGTACAACCTTTAGCACAAAAATGTTGAACTCAAGGCTACAGGGCCAGATTTGACCAACCACATCATTTAGTTTGGCCTAGAAATAATGTGCATCAATAAAGCTCCTTATCTTTTTTTTCAAAATGATTTGTTCATTCAATTTTGACAGAAAATCTGTACTGGATGCTTTTGCATGTCTTTTAAACCTGAATGTTATCTGGTCATGTACTAAAATATTCCAAACATTTTTTTTGTTATCAAAAATCCCTACATACCTGCTTGTCAACTTAGTTTATGACTTCATCCATCAATTTTTTAGTAAAAACAAACAAAATGCATATGGCTTTTTGTATTAATATCACGAGGCGATTAAACATTTATATTCATATATTCACTGATACATTTTGGCCATCTGAGGGGCAGCCATATAACTGCGACTTGGCCCTCAATGAAAACGAGTTTGACACCTCTGCTGTAGCATACCAGTATGTGTCTTTGAATTATGGAATAGATTAAAGGACATATTTGCAACCTCCTTGGCTTTGAGCACGTAATGACCTTAATTTTCCAAAGTGTCGTAAGCACTATATCCCGCACTCTTCCAGCTTTCAGCACGTAATGACCTAAAGTACGCCTTGGATAACACAACACGTGCATCTTTTTTGGGTGTTAGCGAATGAAAGCAATTTGGCAGTTACGAACAATCCCTATCATTGAATGGATACTCTAATATGGCTACTCGGTGGTTTAGCGGTTAGAGTGTTCCCCCTGAGATCGGTAGGTCGTGAGTTCAAACCCCGGCTGAGTCATACCAAAGACTACAAAATGGGACCCATTGCTTGGCACTCAGCATCAAGGGTTGGAATTGGGGGTTAAATCACCAAAAATGATTCCCGGGCGTGGCCACTGCTGCTGCCCACTGCTCCCTTCACCTCCCATGGGGTGAACAACGGGATGGGTCAAATGCTGAGGACACATTTCACCACAATCATGTGACAATCATTGGTACTTTAACTTTAACTAACAACATTACTGAAAATTGTTAGTTGCTTCACTGGGACATTTTTTGTGTATGCGCATGTGCTCCCTGCATATACGTATACCGGGTATGTGGCGAGACAAAGGTATGTGATCGCCTGAACTCCTGACTTATTCCTTGAGCCAACAATATAATTAGTAATTGTGAAAAAAATTTACATTTAAAAATATTTATGTTCTCCTAAAATACTAATGGTAACATGTTTTTTTTTTTATATAAACATTTATTTTCAGCAAGTTGAAAACAACCCCTTTAAGCAAAGAAGTCAATTAATATACAAAGTACCAGTTTAAGAAACTGTTTAAACTCAAACGGTCTAAAATATATGTATATATATATATATATATATATATATATATATATATATATATATATATATATATATATTTATATATATATATATATATTTATTTTTTATTTATTTTTTATTTTTTTCCTACCGCTAGCCGCTCAGGCAAATCATATTGTCTATTTTCCCATCGATAATGTGACATCATCAAATGTGCGCTCTTTCAGTAAATAGGTGCACGAAGAGTATATATATATATATATATATATATATATATATATATATATATATATATATATATATATATATATATATAACCCGATTGTAGCTGAGATAGGCGCCAGCGCCCCCGCGACCCCAAGAGGGAATAAGCGGTAGAAAATGGATGGATGGATGGATGGATAATATATATATATATATATATATATATATATATATATATATATATATATATATATATATATATATGTGTGTGGGAAAAATCCCAAGACTGTTTCATGAGGGAACCCCTCATGAAACAGTTCTGTAGAGATGAAGTAGTCTTGTGATTTTTCCCACACATACATATTGCGCTCTACCACGGTATCGAGCACTATTCTCTGGATTATCCAATCAAGATATATGTATGTATGTATGTATGTATGTATGTATGTATATATATATATATATGTATATATATATATATATATATATGTATATATATGTATATATATATATATATATATATATATATATATATATATATAGATAGATAGATATATATGTATATATATATATATATATATATATATATATATATATATATATATATATATATATATATATATATATATATATATATATATATATATATGTAGGTGTGGGAAAAAATCACAAGACTACTTCATCTCTACAGATCTGTTTCATGAGGGGTTCCCTCAATCATCAGGAGATTTTAATGGAAGCATTCACATACAATGATTTATATAGAGCACAGAGTGGGTGGGTACAAGCAGGCGTAGGGTGTGGTGATTGGCTCATGTGTTACCTAGGAGGTGTTTCCGCCTGTGGCGGCATGCTGAAATGATTTCACTGCGCTTGTTGAGGGATGATAGCTCTGGATGATATATAATAAACAGTTTCTCTTTTAAGCATAGGTTGCATCTTTTATTACCACTGTTGTAAGGTGTGCTGGATGCAAGAATTTGCCATGTTATTGAATATTCAACATTATTGTCTTTGAGGTTCCAAATGTGTTTGCTGAGTTCGGTAGAATTCTGCAAAGTCTGGTTTCTAAAGGAGGCGTTGTGATTATTCCATCTTGTTTTGAACGCTCCTTCGGTTAATCCTACGTACGTGTCGGATGTGTTAATGTCCTTGCGTATTACCTTTGCTTGGTAAACGACTGATGTCTGTAAGCACCTTCCGTTGAGAGGGCAATCAGGTTTCTTGCGACAGTTACATTCATTATTGGTTTCAGAGTCGTTTAGTCTGGGAGTAGGCAGTCCTTTTGCAATTGCTTTGTTGTGGTTTGAAATGATTTGTTGCATGTTATTCATACAGCTGTAGCTCAATTTAATGTTGTTCTTGTTGAATATTTTTCTTAGGGTGTTGCCTTTGGGGAAGTGTTTGTCGATCAGAGTGAGGAACTTGCGGCCGATGTTGGTTGAGACGTCTTTGTTGAATGGCGGATTGTACCAGATGATGTTGTTTCGTTTTCTGCTCTTTTTTGGTTGGTTTCCTGGGGTGGGTTCATAGGTGAGGGTGAAGTTGTATCCGCTTTCATCAAGTGCTTTCTGGTACGGGGGGGTTGCTTGGTCGAATTCAGCTTTGCTGGATGGCAGCATTGATAGTCTTTTATTAATTCCGGTAGGTATTCTTTTCGTGGTGGTGGGTGGGTGGTTGCTGTCATGGTGCACGTATTGGAGTGTTGTGTTGGGTTTCGTGAATGGTTGGTAGCTGTTATTTCTCAGGTTGAAAGTGACGTCGAGGAAGTTGACGGTTTGCTTGTTGGCTTCAATCGTGATCCGTAGGCCGTTTTCTTTGAAGATTTGGCATATGCGCTTCTTGGTGTTCTCGCTGCTCCTTGGCGAGGCGCGGCACACTGCCAGTCCATCATCACGGTAAATACCAAGGTTCAGGTTGAGGCTAGCAAGCTGGGAGAGGAGGAAACTCCCAACGAGTTCGCAAGTTTCTGCTCCGTCAAAACTCCCCATGGTAACGTCAAATGTTGAATTGTTCTTTTTTTGCCATGGTGTACTGTTGTGGATGAGTATGGAGTTCTTTGCGTGGATGATGATGTTTCTTTCGTTGCCTGTGATTGAAGAACTCCATACTCATCCACAACAGTACACCATGGCAAAAAAAGAACAATTCAACATTTGACGTTACCATGGGGAGTTTTGACGGAGCAGAAACTTGCGAACTCGTTGGGAGTTTCCTCCTCTCCCAGCTTGCTAGCCTCAACCTGAACCTTGGTATTTACCGTGATGATGGACTGGCAGTGTGCCGCGCCTCGCCAAGGAGCAGCGAGAACACCAAGAAGCGCATATGCCAAATCTTCAAAGAAAACGGCCTACGGATCACGATTGAAGCCAACAAGCAAACCGTCAACTTCCTCGACGTCACTTTCAACCTGAGAAATAACAGCTACCAACCATTCACGAAACCCAACACAACACTCCAATACGTGCACCATGACAGCAACCACCCACCCACCACCACGAAAAGAATACCTACCGGAATTAATAAAAGACTATCAATGCTGTCATCCAGCAAAGCTGAATTCGACCAAGCAACCCCCCCGTACCAGAAAGCACTTGATGAAAGCGGATACAACTTCACCCTCACCTATGAACCCACCCCAGGAAACCAACCAAAAAAGAGCAGAAAACGAAACAACATCATCTGGTACAATCCGCCATTCAACAAAGACGTCTCAACCAACATCGGCCGCAAGTTCCTCACTCTGATCGACAAACACTTCCCCAAAGGCAACACCCTAAGAAAAATATTCAACAAGAACAACATTAAATTGAGCTACAGCTGTATGAATAACATGCAACAAATCATTTCAAACCACAACAAAGCAATTGCAAAAGGACTGCCTACTCCCAGACTAAACGACTCTGAAACCAATAATGAATGTAACTGTCGCAAGAAACCTGATTGCCCTCTCAACGGAAGGTGCTTACAGACATCAGTCGTTTACCAAGCAAAGGTAATACGCAAGGACATTAACACATCCGACACGTACGTAGGATTAACCGAAGGAGCGTTCAAAACAAGATGGAATAATCACAACGCCTCCTTTAGAAACCAGACTTTGCAGAATTCTACCGAACTCAGCAAACACATTTGGAACCTCAAAGACAATAATGTTGAATATTCAATAACATGGCAAATTCTTGCATCCAGCACACCTTACAACAGTGGTAATAAAAGATGCAACCTATGCTTAAAAGAGAAACTGTTTATTATATATCATCCAGAGCTATCATCCCTCAACAAGCGCAGTGAAATCATTTCAGCATGCCGCCACAGGCGGAAACACCTCCTAGGTAACACATGAGCCAATCACCACACCCTACGCCTGCTTGTACCCACCCACTCTGTGCTCTATATAAATCATTGTATGTGAATGCTTCCATTAAAATCTCCTGATGATTGAGGGAACCCCTCATGAAACAGATCTGTAGAGATGAAGTAGTCTTGTGATTTTTTCCCACACCTACATATTGCGCTCTACCACGGTATCGAGCACTATTCTCCGGACAATCCAATCAAGACATATATATATATATATATATACACACACACACACACACAGCCCGGCCCCCGGCCAAATTGTTTTAACCCACTGCGGCCCCCGAGTCAAAAAGTTAGGGGACCCCTGGTCTACAGTATTATACCAAGCTCCAAATACAACTCAAACTATAAAACTGCAGATATTTTTAGTGGGCGTGTTGCGTGTGACTGTGTGTATAATTGATAAGTGGCGCAAACCGCCTAAGGTGTTTACATGTACGTTTGTATGATGCGCCTTTCACCTTGGAGACACTTATTTACTGCACATTCATGTTGTCATGGTCCAACCTTCAGCGTTTTGCTAAGTTTTGAAGCATGCAGCGGACTTCCGTATACTACATCATCAATAGAACCCAAAGTCTAGCGCTGATGGTGCTCTCATGGAAGGCACTGGTAATAATTAAGAGAGTGCACAGGGATGTTACAGTTCCAAGAAAAAGGAATATTGTAGTTTTTTTTTTAATGTGTATCAAAAAAGGAAAGTCATTAAAATAAAAGCCTGCAGACACAAAAACACATCAATAGAATCATTTCAGCCCCTCATGTCATCCAGGAGCTAAATAATTAGAAGCTCATATTGATGAATCAACATGTCTTTTTTTTTTTTGACAGTCCATATATGTTAACAAGCATACATAGGCCAGAGCTGCAGCACGATCGCCTCTTTTCTCGTAACTATTTCTGCACAACTGCCAGTTTGCATGTACAATTCAGACATGCTAAATAAATAGAGATGCAAAACAGCGGCCGCAAAATACTTGTAGTCTTGATAAATCAGACTGCATGTGCTAAATAATTATATATGCATTTTCTCCCACCAGGATTGTGGGCATTCTGGTAATCAGCATATAATTCTGCATATTCATGAGGACAATGGATGGCACTCCCTATTTTGCTCACTTAAGAAATGCAATCCTATGCAGAAGAGTTTAGTAGATCAGCTTTGCGTACGCTATCAAGTTGGTACGTGTTTTAATGCACGCAAACATTTAGAAGATCAGGCCCAATGTTTTTACAAAGTACAAGGAAAATAAATGTATTAAACCTTATTGATGAATGAGACATTCTATCATTTATTGCAGAGCCATCAATCCTCATCAATAACTATTTACCAATGGGGCGGTTTAGCTCGCTTGGTAGAGTGGCCGTGCCAGCAACTTGAGGGTTGCAGGTTCGATTCCGGCTTCCGCCATCCTAGTCACTGCCGTTGTGTCCTTGGGCAAGACACTTTACCCACCTGCTCCCAGTGCCACCTACACTTGTTTAAATGTAACTTAGATATTGGGTTTCACTGTGTAAAGCGCTTTGAGTTACTAGAGAAAAAGTGCTATGTAAATATAATTCACTTCACAATGTGAACTTTTTATTTGTTTTGTATCTGTTTATTGGTATTATGGTTATAGATTTAACACAGGAAGTGAACAATTTTTTTTGTAATTGTTGTAAAACAGAACAGGGGTAAGATTAAAAGGGAACATTATCACAATTTCAAAAGGGTTAAAAATAATAAAAATCAGTTCCCAGTGGCTTGTTTTATTTTTCGAAGTTTTTTTTCAAAATTTTACATCTCCCAGAATATCCCTAAAAAAAGCTTTAAAGTGCTTGATTTTCGCTATTTGCGATGCAACTGTCCATTTCCCTGTGACATCATACAGTGCTGCCAATACAAACAAACAATGGCGAATAGCACAGCAAGATATAGCGACATTAGCTCGGATTCAGACTCGGATTTTAGCGGTTTAAGCGATTCAACAGATTACGCATGTATTGAAACAGATGGTCGGAGTATGGAGGCAGATAGCGAAAATGAAATTGAAGAAGTAATTGAAGCTATTGAGCGAATAGCTATTGACGCTATTCGGCCATAGGATTGGTGTACCTAATGAAGTGGCTCATAGTATGGCTGCCTTATTAGCATCGCCAGTAAACTGTGCGGACCAAACGATCAGGACTTTCGCATCTTGTGACACTGGAGCAACTTAAATCTGTCGATTGGTAAGTGTTTGTTTCGCATTAAATGTGGGTATCTAGTTTCAAATGTACATATAGCTAGCGTAAATAGCATGTTAGCATCGATTAGCATAGCATGTTAGCATCGATTAGCTGGCAGTCATGCTGCGACCAAATATGTCTGATTAGCACATAAGTCAACAACATCAACAAAACTCACCTTTGTGATTTCGTTGACTTAATCGTTGCAAATGCATCTGCAGGTTATCCATACATCTCTGTGTCATGTCTGTCTTAGCATCGCCGGTCAAATGTGAAGACACTCTGGCAAATTCAATAGGGGTCTGGCGGAAAATTTCTTGCCAGTGGTGCAACTTCAATCCCTCCCTGTTAGTGTTGTTACACCTTCCGACAACACACCGACGAGGCATGATGTCTTGAAGGTTCCAAAAAATAGTCGAAAAAACGGAAAATAACAGAGCTGAGACCCGGTGTTTGTAATGTGAAAATGAAAATGGCGTGTGTATTACCTCTGTGACGTCACGTTCTGACATCATCGCTAAAAGACCGATAAACAGAAAGGCGTTTAATTTGACGAAATTCACCCATTTAGAGTTCAGAAATCGGTTAAAAAATTACATGGTCTTTTTTCTGCAACATCAAGGTATATATTGACACTTGCATAGGTTTGGTGAAAATGTTCCCCTTTAAATAAGATATGCTTCTTCTCACTCCTTTTCGGACATGTTGATCAAGGCCGCCCTAATGCACGGGCATTCCTGGGCTGAATCTCGTGGGGCCAACCCTATCAGGGGCCCCCGATTTTGACGGTAGAATGCAATAATTGGTGTTCATCGCTGTCAATCACACACAGCTCAGCTTCGTCGAGCGATTGTGCACTCTCTCTCTCTCTCGGCTGCGTTGTTTTACCTGTTTCATAAACCCACATCACCTGTGTGGATGACCAACATACTACCATTGAGCTAAACACAGACAGTTTCCCGGATCGTGTTCATGAACTAAATAATTTTTCAAAATGGGTGATATTTTTACTTTATTGCTGTTCTGTTGATAAAATTAGGATTTTTTTTTGAACTGTGTTTGATTGTTGAGCTCCAACCACCCCCCCAGGTTAAGACGCCCCTGATGTTGAAGTGTGAAACTGTAAAAATCCAAATGATAATAACAACATGGTGAAACATTAATCCAGTATAATTTGGTAATCTAATATGCTAATTAGTTTGTGATATCAGTATTAATCGTCTTTGTTTTGTAATAAAGAGGCTCACTCTTGTTTACATAGTGACTAACGAAGTGCCAAAAGTAGCACGGTATCCACTTCAATATTGTGATATTTCCTACCAGTATATAACAGGACATGTTTACAACCTCAACATCCACAGTGAACTTAGTTTCAAGAGATGTGTTTTATTTAGAAAACAACTGACTGCTGTTTTGGAGCGAAGACATTATTTTTGAGCCAAGGGCTGTTCCAGTTCAGCCGGCCAGCGGAGGACATTCAGAATTATGTCACATTTCTTCAAGTTTCCCCTTACATTTTGATATAAGTCAAATTGTTTTCAGTGACCTTTTTATCTGGAACAGTTGTTCGCATTAACCTTTTATAAAAGTCATGTTCCTTCATTTGATGCCCCGAAGACTGAACTTCTGTCTCCATCAAAAAAAAGTCAAAAACTAGATTGTGATTATTTCAGCCAAGTCATGCACAGAAAAGCCGTGCCTACACTTGCAGAGATAACTGTCACATTTCATAGACGGATACATATATTTTTTCACAATATATATATTTTTTCTCTCTTCCTAGTCCAATGCCCTGCTCACGAGGTACGTTTTGACTCAACGGGGGTAATCCTGAGTCCAGGCTTTCCTGAAAACTACCCCAACCTTCAAATGTGCTCCTGGCTGATAAACGTGGAGAAAGGCTACAACATTTCGCTGCACTTCCAACTATTCCAGACAGAAAAGGAGTTTGACATTTTGGAAATATTTGATGGTAAGTTTCCTCCCAAAGTATCCACACTTGCTGGAACACATTTCCCAATTGAATGTCACATCATGTGGAGCAGTGGTCTCAAACCTGTGGCCCGCGGGCCATTTGCGGCCCATATTTTGTAGCCCTTCATAGTTTAGTGTAATTGCGGACCGCACATCCTGGGTGGCTAATGGTAAAATACATAATAGCAATCTTTAATCCCATTATAAAGAACACTAAATACAATAACAGTCCAAACACAAAAATTACAGTGAAACAAAGACACATTTGGCAACAGAAAGAGCAACTTCCTGTAAGCAACTGGAATTGCCTCAGAAAATGCACTTTTTAAATTAAATTTTTACATTTATGATGACTTAAAGGGGCCCTATGATGATTTAATCTACATTTTAAAACACTTCCTTGTGGTCCAGATATTACGTGTTGGATATGCTTTGGTGTAAAGTTTTCGTAAATCTCGAATCCCAGACACTTTTTATCGGTCTGTTTGCAAGATTGTGAATTCTGAGGGTGTTCTCAGATGAAAAAAGGAAACCATGCTCCAGCGTCTCCAAAAGTTTCATAATTTATATTTTGAAAATGCACACTGTTTGAATTTATAGTGTTGTATATTTGATGGTCGTGTGATGGGTGATGAGCCAAGGAGACGCCAAGAGGAATCGTCGAACAAAAAGCTTTATTACTTTAGCGAGCCTCAGTAAGGACCTGCAGGAATCCCGGAGAAGAATTGGGCCGAATCTCCTCTGCTGACAATTGTCCCTTAAATACCATTCTGGAGACCCCCTTCTTTGTGGGTCTAGTCTTGGTGCCGATTAGTCTGGCCAACACCCAGTCAACCTATTTCCTGTGATCAGTTAGAGTTGGACCCCTATTTTCTGCACCTATCTGTGGCGCTTCCTACTAAATGTTGCTAATGTCTTTATTATATTCTCCTAAAACCCAAATGCTGTTGTCCCTTAAGTACCTCAATGTCTTGGGGTCTTAAACCCCCAATCTGGACCAGCTGGGATAGACGTTTGCACTGTTGACCTTAGTAGAGTTTGTAGAATAATCCTCTGATAGTGTTGTGTCGCTCGTGAATGATTCGTTTGAACGAACAAATCTTTTGAGTGAACATACTGAACCGAATCACTTCATGAACTGATTCGCTCCTTTCTCAGTTCAGTTGAGCTCCGCCGCGACCATGCCGGTATGAGTGGAACTGGCGTATTCTGTGATTCACTGAACCCTCAACGTTGGCGAACGATGCAGCCAGCTACTCATCATGTGGGCGGGGGGAGGGACTGAGCGAACGATTCGTTCACCGCAGATTAACGACATGAATCACTCAGTGAACGACAACGCTCTCGCTCTCTGCTCTGCTTGCCCCAATGCCGCGAGTGATTCCCCTCCCGTCACGGGGATATGTTTCATGCCATTGGCATCCGTTCTCCATTCATTCTCCAAGTTAACTTAAATTGATACTTCCATTTTTATATTTTTAAATGTAAACTACAGAAATTTTAGTTTTAATGTTGGCATTTCTGGCACTTGGTTTAATATTTGTTTTGTTTTATTTAATGTAGCCTATTTATTTCCTTTTTGTTTGCACATTTAAGTTGATATTTAATTTTTTATATTTTTAAACATAGGCTACAGAACATTTAGTTTTTATGTTGACATTTCTGGCTCTTAATTTATTTGTTTTATTTTGAAGGTATTTATTTTCTTTTTGTTTGCATATTTAAGTTTACATTTTCTTTGCTACAGAACATTTAGTTTTTATGTTGGCATTTGTTAAGGGTTTCTTAATTTAATATTTGTTTTTGCACTAAACAAACGAGGCCTATTTTTTTAACTGTTGATTGCATTTTAGTAGGCTATGACTATTTTTTTTTATTTCCAACTTTTATTTATTTCTTATATTCATTTCAGTGCAATAAAACACATTTAACAATCAAGACATTTAGTCACACTTTGTTTATTGGACAGGCCGGAAACGCACACACAGTGTTTTTAAAAGTAACAGAATCTCTACTACAGCTGCAATGTCTGTTTCCGAACATCAAGGGGAGTCTGTCAGGGCAGAGAGCGATTCACGTCTGTCGCCCTCTGGCCCACAGAACTGTAGCTGAGTGATTCAGGTTCGCTTCACGAATCTACAAGAACTGACTGGTTGTTGCTGAGGACGTGATTCAGGTTCGCGCTGCACTCACTCACTCATTCAGAATCAGGACTCGTGAACCTACTGACACAGAGAATTGACTGTGTTGCGGAGGAGGACGTCACATTGAGGCTCTCGTTCAGTCACTGTGCGCTTCGCGTCGTTCATTGGGCGCTGAGGGCTTGTGTCATTTCAAACTGACACACACCGAGATATGCCGCTGGGGAAGCTGTTACTGACCGACTCATGATTCGCCGACCTCCACACAGATTCGTTCATTGGGTGCTGAGGGCTTGTGTCGTTCGCGAACTAACACACACCGAGATCTGCCGCTGGGGAAGCTGTTACTGACTGAATCATGATTCGCCGACCTGCACACAGAACTGCTGCTGCAGAAGTGATTCAGGTTCACGCACTGAACTGTGCTGACTGTGGCGCTGTGTTAATCACTCACCGCCTGGTGTACTGCATGCACAGAGCTGTGTAGGGACTCGCGTTCACCCTATTTCTCCCGCGAATGTCTGCACTGTACTGTACTACCCCCCTCAAAAAAAAATGGGGGGGGGTGATTCGGTGAACAAATTTTTTGAACGACTCAATTTCAGGAACTTATTCTACTGATTCAGTACAGTCAAAAGAACTGCCGATCCCATCCCTCTGAAGGTTTTTGTGACCAAGTATAAGCACATGCTACTTCCAATCCTAGCAGAAAATTATACATGATATAATTAACCACAATAGCTTGAAGTTTTCACCACTTTTTTTTTTTTTGTGGTCAAAAATAAATTTCAAAAACAACATATAAATTGACTCCTCATACCATCAGGTGCACCTGCACACTTGCCTATTGATTTAGACGCCGCATAAAAAACAGCTGCTTTTAACAGCATTTAGGTAACTGCACGTCATATGTTGGTGTTATTATGCCCATGCTAAAATAAGATGAAAATAATACTTTATCCGGGCTTCACGGTGGAAGAGGGGTTAGTGCGTCTGCCTCACAATACGAAGGTCCTGCAGTCCTGGGTTCAAATCCAGGCTCGGGATCTTTCTGTGTGGAGTTTGCATGTTCTCCCCGTGAATGCGTGGGTTCCCTCCGGGTACTCCGGCTTCCTCCCACTTCCAAAGACATGCACCTGGGGATAGGTTGATTGGCAACACTAAATTGGCCCTAGTGTGTGAATGTGAGTGTGAATGTTGTCTGTCTATCTGTGTTGGCCCTGCGATGAGGTGGATACTTGTCCAGGGTGTACCCCGCCTTCTGCCCAATTGTAGCTGAGATAGGCGCCAGCGCCCCCCGCTACCCCAAAAAAGGGAATAAGCGGTAGAAAATGGATGGAAGGATAATACTTTATCCTACCTATTTTGTGTTTTCTTACAACCTGAGAGCTTTACTTAATGTCCAAATAGTTAAAGTTAAAGTACCAATGATTGTCACACACACTAGGTGTAGTGAAATGTGTCCTCTGCATTTGACCCATCCCCTTGTTTACCCGCTGGGAGGTGAGGGGAGCAGTGGGCAGCAGCGGTGGCCTTACCCAGGAATCATTTTTGGTGAAATAGGTCCTTCACTTCACAGTGACGTCATGACAGTCTGATTGCAAAACCCGACAAAGAAAGGCATCTAAAACTCAATCTCAATATCCAACATTGTAAGAATATGTGTAAGTCATCCATCCATCCATCCCATCCATCCATTTTCTACCGCTTATTCCCTTTCGGGGTCGCGGGGGGCGCTGGCGCCTATCTCAGCTACAATCGGGCGGAAGGCAGGGTACACCCTGGACAAGTTGCCAACTCATCGCAGGGCCAACACAGATAGACAGACAACATTCACACTCACATTCACACACTAGGGTCAATTTAGTTTTGCCAATCAACCTATCCCCAGGTGCATGTCTTTGGAAGTCAAAAAAACTAAATTCCTCATATTGTAAGTCCTTCAGGTCTACCATAGCTCAGGGTCACTCTTGCTGCTAGCAGTTAACAAATGTATTGAAATGGTTAAAATGTGATTCTGAAGTGAAGCCCAGCCTCACCCAGTCTACCTCAAGCAGCTCCCAGGTAAACTGAGATTAAGACCGCTGATGTACAGTATTAAAAACTGATCGAATGTTCATTTCAGGAAGAAACCGTTAAATGATGCAACTCAATCATCTGTCTTTCCCTGCTTCTTCTGGTTTTCATCCCCAGGTCCAAACATTTACAGCCAGAATTTGGCATCCCTCAGTGGTGACATTGAGACACCTTTCAGTCTTACCACCACTGGACACCAGCTCCTGCTCCGCTGGTCGTCTGACCACGGCACCAACCGACGGGGTTTCCACATCAGATATGTGGGTGAGTATCAAAGTATGTATCCCGTTTATGATTATTTTCTCTTTTCATAAGTACCATGTAGTAGAGTCTTTGGAGGGCATAAACAATAACACAACATGGGTTTAAAATTTTACTTAGTCTAGTTCACCATGAAGAGGAATACAGTATCTCACAAAACTGACCCTTTTCCAGCAACCCTTCCATTATATCATCTCAAAGGACAATGTAAAAAAAAATGCCATGGAGATATAACTTAGAATACCGTATTTTTAGGACTATTAGACCCACTTTCATTTTCTCAAAAATCAACAGAGTGGCTTATAACCCAGTGTGCCTAAAGTAGAATTGAATTCTGGCTCTGCTTACCGACCTCAAACCAATTTTATTTTGTACGAGGTGTAATGATGAGTGTGACCAGTAGATGGCAATCACACATAAGACACATGTGTGGACTGCAAGTTGACACCTGTTAAATAAATGACGCTAGCAGGGACCCTTAAGCAAGCAACACCAAAACTTCAATGTTTCATTGAGAATATAGAGCATTACACACGGCGCTCAAAAATCCATCAAAATGTTTTGGTATGACTTTGGTAAGCTACAAAGCTGCACCGCCTGATGGAAAGCAGAACATTATGGCAACTGAAATCAGACGTGCTGTCTGATAATAAAAATCAAATGCAATCTGAACTTTGAACAAAATAAACGTATAAGATTTTTTTCTGTAGGATTTTGCAACACGTGAGTGACAGGTGAGAGCAAGCGGCCCTAACAGATAAAAAAAATGTTCGTCAACACTGTTTAATTGTTGTAACGTTTGTCGAAACGCTTTAAGGAGGACAGAAATTATATCGATTGTTTTGGGCAAAACCGTTTATATTGGCCGTAACCACACTTAAAACATTAGCAAAAAACTTCTATCAAGGAAAATTCGTCATTTTCTGCCATACAAAACAGGCTAAGACCAACTCTTTGTCATCTGTCATATGCCGCCTGCACTCATTGCACCTAAACACTGCCACAAAAAACGTCGAACAACTCCCAACAATATGACTCCCCAATCAGATGCGTACTTATTCTTCTGTCATTCATGAAATGTTAATTCATGGACATTATTCATGAAATGTGGTTACTAATTACTAATAATGAGCACCTGACAAAGGTCAGTTATGTTATCATGATGTTTTCAATGTGGTCTGGTAAAATGTGTTAATAGTGGAATATTTGAATAGCCTAAAAACATAAAAGGTAAATATTCAAAGATTTTTTGTTGGTTTTCCTAGCAATATGACATAAAATACCACATAATAGCCAACAACAGCAAAGTAAAAACAACTACTTAAATTTGGGACTGTTTTAAACTATCATATCATAACATTACCTGGGACTGTTGCAGGTGGAGAAGAGTGTTTAGCAAACTAAACTAGATGAGAACTCTTTCAGATCCACAACAAGCCAAGAGGCTAAATAGCCTTGCTAGTCTTACAATTGAAAGTCAGCGAAGCCGACAGTTGGACTTCAAAGACCTCATCAGCAAATTTGCTAACAAAAGTTAAGTTAAAGATTGTCACACTCACACTAGGTGTGGTGAAATGTGTCCTCTGCGTTCGACCCATCCCCTTATTCACCACCTCGGAGGTGAGGGGAGCAGTGAGGAGCAGCAGCCACACCCAGGAATAATTTTTGATGATTTAACCCCGAATTCCAAATGTCGATGCTGAGTGCCAAGCAGGGAGGTAATGGGTCCCATTTTTATAGTCTTTGGTATGACTCGCGCCGGTTTGAACTCACGACTTACCGATCTCAGGGTAGACACTGTAACCACTAGGCCACTGAGTAGGTGTCAGGCTTTTTGCCGATACATACAGTGAACAAACAAGCCAATTTAAACTTTAATTGAGATTAGATGAGGTTTTATTATTTGTGCTCTTCTGCTCTTTACTTGCACATGTAAGTTAAATGCTACATATTTACTTGTAGACTATCTTGAGCCAGAACACTTAGTTCTTTTTAAATATTAATGCTTGATTGTTGAGTACAATAAAATACCCACTACCTACTAAGTGGTTAATTGAAAATGTATTTGCAATCAGAGGTGTAATAAGATGTTTTACATCAATTGAATGGGAAAAAGACAACCACTAAAACATCATTCGCATTATAATACTCTGACTTGTTAAGTCCATCCATCCATCTTCCCCTTATCTGAGGTCAGGTCGCGGGGGCAACAGCCTAAGCAGGGAAGCCCAGACTTCTCTCTCCCCAGCCACTTCGTCTAGCTCTTCCCGGGGGATCCTGAGGCGTTCCCAGGCCAGCCGAGAGTCATAGTCTTCCCAACGTGTCCTGGGTCTTCCCCATGGCCTCCTACCGGTTGGACGTGCCCTAAACACCTCCCTAGGGAGGCATTCGGGTGGCATCCTGACCAGATGCCCGAACCACCTTATCTGGCTCCTCTCGATGTGAAGGAGCAGCGGCTTTACTTTGAGTTCCTCCCGGATGGCAGAGCTTCTCACCCTATCTCTAAGGGAGAGCCCCGCCACACGGCGGAGGAAACTCATTTCGGCCGCTTGTATCCGGGATCTTATCCTTTCGGTCATGACCCAAAGCTCATGACCATGGGTGAGGATGGGAACGTAGATTGACCGGTAAATTGAGAGCTTTGCCTTTCGGCTCAGCTCCTTCTTCACCACAACGGATCGGTACAACGTCCGCATTACTGAAGACGCCGCACGGATTCGCCTGTCGATCTCACGATCCACTCTTCCCTCACTCGTGTACAAGACTCCTAGGTACTTGAACTCCTCCACTTGGGGCAGGGTCTCCTCCCCAACCTGGAGATGGCATTCCACCCTTTTACGGGCGAGAACCATGGACTCGGACGTGCTGATTCTCATTCCGGTCGCTTCACACTCGGCTGCGAACCGATCCAGTGAGAACTGAAGATACCGGTCAGATGAAGCCATCAGGACCACATCATCTGCAAAAAGCAGAGACCTAATCCTGCGGTCACCAAACCGGAACACCTCAACGCCTTGACTGCGCCTAGAAATTATGTCCTTACGACTTGTTAAGTCGTTAATTGTAAAAAAGGAAACAAATTGGGTGTATTACACCAGGCACTGTCAAGAACACTGAAAAACAACACAAATTAAATTGTGGTAACGAAGGGGGCACAGGGGCCCAGAATTCCTAGCAACGGGCCTGTGTTGACCACAAGGAATACGCTTTGTAATACGGTGCGCCTTTTGTATGAAAATAAACCTAAATAGACCCGCTCATTGCCAGTGCGCCTTATAATCTGGTGCGCCCTATGGACCAAAAAATACACTAGTCTGGGTGAAGCTTTGAAAGCAGTATAGATATGCTATGCATTGAAAATAATAATGTCAATGTTATGCCAACAATTTTTATATTTTTAATTGTAAATTTTCTTGCACAGTGATACAAGTAAAACAATATATATTTTAGATAATTTCTAATAATTTGTCAAATAATTGTGCGGTAGAGGACAACATCTCAAAGGGTTTTGACTTCATAACACCCCCCATGCAAAATCACAAAACAAAATAAAAAGAGACAAGGAAAAATCACAACAAACGAAGATACAACAACAAGGACAAAGATCGATACAAATACAAATTCAATTAATTTAAACTAGACAAGAGTATTATCTGTCTGGACAGAACATGCCACACCAAACCAAAGATATACATTTTGTAGCCCGCCTTCTGCCCAAATGCACCCCCGCTACAAGCGGTAGAAAATGGATGGATGGATGATTGGCAACACTAAATTGACCCTAGTGTGTGAATGTGAGTGTGAATGTTGTCTGTCTATATGTGTTGGCCCTGAGATGAGGTGGCGACTTGTCCAGGGTGTACGTCGCATTCTGCCTAAATGCAAATGGCATAGGCCACTCTTGCAACTTCGAGAGAGTCGAGCGGTAGAAAATGGATGGATAGATCTATCATGTTGGAACAATGTCATGTGTATTTTTTTTTTTAAATAGACAACCACAAAACAGGAGATGCGTGAGTTTAAAAATGCAAATTAGGATTAGAACTCGAAATTATTTTTTTTTCTGTTGATATTTAGTTTGGTTGTATTTTTTTTTATGATGTTAAATGTCAGGGAATCAAATCTGATTAAAATACTGAAAGAGTGAGATATTCACGAATTAATCAATTGACTGGCTGATTGCCATAAAAGATATTTTTTTTATTTTTATGTGAAGCGTGACAGTGATGAAACACTTACATCTCAACCAAGGCAGAAAGAGTGGCAGCTTTGCACAGAGTGCTTGTGGGTCTCCTTTCTGCTCTGATGACAATGGAACGGACCTGAAAGTACAATGAATAGTGTTTTCAGTACAAGTTGTCTAAGAGCAGACGTTCAGTAACGAAAGGCACACGGCAGCACTGCTTGTACGTTGAGGATGTTGACGTGATAGGCGCTTTTTAATGTTTCCAAACATCCAAAAAAGTTGCTAGTCACTTTTGAGGAAGAACATTTTTATGAGGAGTCGGAAAGGTTCTCAATTTAACGAGAAAGTTGCCAAGTTGACAACAATGCCCTCAAGTGTGTGAAAAACAAAGACGCAAAGACCCGCCTTACCTTGCTTCTAATTGGTTTACATTGGCATGGCATTCTCGTACTACATTATCACAGAAGTCTCGCAAGACCAGAGCGGCCATATTTTGTATCAGATTGACAATCAACCGATTCATGACTTTCCAATCAGACCGATCCATATTACATATAGATCGATCCAGAGGCTCGCTATACTATATTCATAATTGATAAAGTTAAAATGGTTATCGGTTTATATCGATTAATTTTTTCACACCTAGTATGTACGTATTTTTATATGTATATACTGTATTTAAATGTACGTACAGTACAGGCCAAAAGTTTGGGCACAACTTTTAATTTCAATTTCAATGCGTTTTCTTAGTTTGCATAACTATTTACATTGTAGATTGTCACTGAATTCATCAAAACTATGACACCTGTGAAGTAAAAACCATTCCAGGTGACTATCTTTTGAAGCTCATCGAGAGAATGCCTGGAGTGTGCAAAGCAATAATCAAAGCAAACGGTGGCTACTTTGAAGAAACTAGAATATAAAACATGTTTTTAGTTATTTCACCTTTTTTTGTGAAGTACGTAACTCCACGTGTGTTCAGTCATTGTTTTGAGGCCTTCAGTTTTTTGATTGATTGATTGAAAATTGTATTAGTAGATTCCACAGTACAGTACATATTCTGTACAATTGAACACTAAATGGTAACACCCGAATAAGTTTTTTAACTTGTTTAAGTCGGGGTCCACGTTAATCAATTCATGGTGACAGTGACAATCTACAATGTAAATAGTCATGAAAATTAAGAAAAATGAGATGGTGTGTTCAAGCTTTTGGCCTGTACTGTATATACTGTGTATGTATTTTTTTGTCACCACAATTTCCTCCTCGTTCTTCTTTTTTTATTATTCTTCTTTATATCCCCTCCTGCTTATCCAGCGGCGCCACACACCAAATTAAACAAACATTTAATTAAGTCAAATACAACTAAGGCCACAAGAGAAGTATCCCACAATTTCCTTTTGTAAAATATATACGTACTTCTGATATGGGCATCTACATCAACAATATGATTTGCCTTGAGTGGCAGGGCAGGACAGATTAAAAAAAATTGGGACTTCTGGTGTACCAGATTGTGGACACTGGTGGGCCAAATTTGGGGTCCTCTGCTCTAAATGAACCACAGCTTCCCAGTGCTGGAAACAGTCATGCTGCCCCAGGCCACTGTGCAACTATTACAATGCTTGACTTGTTGGGAAGAAACATTTATCTTGGTACTGACTTGTGTTGCCAGGTTTTGACAACAATAGCTTAGTGTTGAGTCATTTCCAGTCAATAGGACATCTACATTAGTGGTTCTCAACCTTTTTTCAGTGATGTACCCCCTGTAAACATGTTTTTAATTCAGGTACACCCTAATCAGAGCAAAGCATTTTTGGTTGAAAAAAAGAGATAGAGAAGTAAAATTCAGCACTATGTCATCAGTTTCTGATTTATTAAATTGTATAACAGTGCAAAATATTGCTCATTTGTAGTGGTCTTTCTTGATCTATTTGGAAAAAAGATAAACATAACTAAAAACGTATTGAAAAATAAACAAGTGATTCAATTATAAATTAAGATTTCTACACGTAGAAGTAATCATCAACTTAAAGTGCCCTCTTTGGGGATTGTAATAGAGATCCATCTGGATTCATGAACTTAATTCTAAACATTTCTTCACAAAAAAAGAAATCTTTAGCATCAATATTTATGGAACATGTCCACAAAAATTCTAGCTGTCAACACTGGATATTGCATTGTTGCATTTCTTTTCACAGTTTATGAACTTACATTCATATTTTGTTGAAGTATGATTCAATAAATATATTCATGAAGGATTTTTGAATTGTTGCTATTTTTAGAATACTGAAAAAAAATCTCACGTACCCCTTGGCATACCCTCAAGTACCCCCAGGGGTACTCGTACCCCCATTTGAGAACCACTCATCTAAACTATACAAACTGTACACTGACTACTCTGAAGTATACTTAAGTGTTATTTCTCTCCCATTTCTCTTCGAAAATGTATCTTATAGAATTTGCTTCTCAAATGTAAAAGGTGTACTCACTTGTGTGAGATGCTTTTCTGGCGAGTCTTGCGCCCCATTGGAATTCATGCACCCCTTCATCTGTGCATATTTATGAATCCAAGGAATGCAGGAATGTAATTGCATTTAAGGAATACTTAACACGAGTACGATCTTAATACTAAATAATGCTATAGCTTGGTGTTTTGTAATGTACTATACATGTTTTACACGACACACTATTAAACAGGTTAATGTACGATATACTAGGTTAAGGGAAATGAGAATATGTCTCAATCAAGAGCCACAATGCATGTGTAAGTTTCCCAACAAATTAAAATGGAACATAGTCAATCTTAAATATGATTGTGTGAAACATACATATCAAATGACAAAATAGAAAAACATAGTGTTGTTTAGTGTAACAATTGTGAAAGTGTCATTCAAAGCGTGATATCATTTCAGTATGCAGGAATTTTACGCTTCAGTACAATGCAGGCAATATTTTAAAAACAATCACATAAGGACATTTTGTTTGATGTTGTAATTTAGTATTCATGCTACGGTTTTACTTCAAGAGAAAACTAATGGAGCACACAATAGCCACTCTTTTCACATTCTAAACCCAGGAGAACGAGGGGAAAGTCACAGACAGGCTTGCATGTCGTTTTGCACTCCTTTATTTCAAGAGGCTTTAAATTCTTAATTGTCTCTTTAATAAAGCAAGTGGTGCTAGGCAATTGGGATTCCTCTTCCATTTGAGATGCATCAATAATAATGGGCGGGTAGAAAGAACAGAAGATGTAAATTTTTTATACAATTTCTCCATTATATTTAATACACAAGAGTGTCACAATGAAAGCAAGTTGGTGTGATGAATTTTGTGGAAAAACACTCTTCTTGACTTGATTGACTGAAATGAAAACTGATTTGAACACCTGTGTGTTTGCAAATATCAAGACCTCTTTCTAATTGGCGTAGCTCAGATGGTAGAGTAGCCGTCAGAAACTTGAGGGTTCCTGTTTCGAATCCAGCTTCCGCCATCGGAGTCATGGCGGATGTGTCCTTGGGCGAGACATTTCCTCTACCTTGCACCCACTGCCGCCCACGCTGGTTCAAATAGAGATAACAGGTTTCGCAATGTAACGCGCTTTGTTTGAGTCTCTAGAAGAAAAATAAATTATTTAGATTTAGTTCACTTCACTTGACCTAAATCAATTTTTTGGTGCGTGTGTTTATTGGGAAAAACAGAGATGAATAACTAAAGAACGCACCGTTCCAAAGGCCTCAGAGAAACAATATTATGTGGGTAACACATTAGTATGGGGAACATATTATGTTAATAAGCAACTAATTAATGGTGAATATGTTCCCCATACTAAAGTGTTACAGACTTGATTTAGAGTTATTTGAACACTAGGGAAACGTGTCCGACTTACTGCCAGCTACGCGGACCAAGCTGTGACACTGATCATACAGTGAGCGGACCGCCACAATAAGACAGTCCGGTATCCCATACTCTCTGAGCACTCCCCACAGGACTTCCCGAGGGACACGGTCGAATGCCTTCTCCAAGTCCACAAAGCACATGTAGACTGGTTGGGCAAACTCCCATGCACCCTCAAGAACCCCGCCAAGAGTATAGAACTGGTCAACAGTTCCACGACCAGGACGAAAACCACACTGTTCCTCCTGAATCCGTGGTTCGACTATCCGGCGTAGCCTCCTCTCCAGTACACCTGAATAAACCTTACCGGGAAGGCTGTGGAGTGTGATCCCACAGTAAGTCGGACACGTTTCCAGTGAGGGTTGGACTCTGCCAAGGCTGTCCTTTGTCACCGATTCTGTTCATAACTTTTATGGACAGAATTTCTAGGCACAGTCAAGGCGTTGAGGGGTTCCGGTTTGGTGGCCGTGGGATTAGGTCTCTGCTTTTTGCAGATGATGTGGTCCTGACGGTTTCATCTGGCCGGGATCTTCAGCTCTCACTGGATTGGTTCGCAGCCGAGTGTGAAGCGACCGGAATGAGAATCAGCACCTCCAAGTCCGAGTCCATGGTTCTCTCCCAGAAAAGGGTGGAGTGCCATCTCCGGGTTGGGGAGGAGACCCTGCCCCAAGTGGAGGAGTTCAAGTACCTAGGAGTCTTGTTCACGAGTGGGGGAAGAGTGGATCGTGAGATCGACAGGCGGATTGGTGCGGCGTCTTCAGTAATGCGGACGTTGTATCGATCCGTTGTGGTCAAGAAGGAGCTGGGCCGGAAGGCAAAGCTCTCAATTTACCGGTCGATCTACGTTCCCATCCTCACGTATGGTCATGAGCTTTGGGTCATGACCGAAAGGATAAGATGACGGGTACAAGCAGCCGAAATGAGTTTCCTCCGCCGGGTGGCGGGGCTCTCCCTTAGAGATAGGGTGAGAAGCTCTGTCATCCGGGAGGAACTCAAAGTAAAGCCGCTGCTCCTCCACATCGAGAGGAGCCAGATGAGGTGGTTCGGGCATCTGGTCAGGATGCCACCCGAATGCCTCCCTAGGGAGGTGTTTGGGGTACGTCCAACCGGTAGGAGGCCACGGGGAAGACCCAGGACACATTAGGAAGACTATGTCTCCCGGCAGGCCTGGGAACGCCTCGGGATCCCCCGGGAAGAGCTAGACGAAGTGGCTGGTGAGAGGGAAGTCTGGGCTTCCCTGCTTAGGCTGCTGCCCCTGCGACCCGACCTCGGATAAGCGGAAGATGATGGATGGATGAACACTAGGGGAACACAGAAGGGTTAGGGTTTATAATAAGCAATAATTCTGAGGTTATTGAGGGAAGACTCTTAGTTAATGGCTTACTGGTTGTATAATAAGGCCATGCAGAATAAAGCATTATTAAGTACTTACTAATGACTAATTAGGAGTCAATATGTTACTAATTTATCTGTTAATAAGCAACTAATTAATGGTGAATATGTTCCCCATACTAAAGTGTTACCATTTTGTGATTTTAAGGGACGTCCTTTGTCGTGTGGCACGCAGGTCTGTTGCTCAATTAATGTGATCATTCTCAGGCCTTTTCTCTATTGTAACATTCAAAAGAGAGTCTGATTGTGGCTAAACTTTAATTTTTGTCCTTAAAAATGTAATAAAGCATCAAGTGGCATTGTCATGTGTGGCTTTGATTTCTCTGTTACTTGTTTATTCATCCTTCTTTACTTCTCTCCCTCACTACGTCATTCCCATCTTTGTTGTCGTTCCCACTCTCTATAGCAATGTACTGCAGTACCCCCGACTCTCCACAGCACGGTTTTGTTGTCAGCCAGACTGGGGGCCATGTTAACAGCACGGTGCGCTGGGCCTGTGACCGGGGGTACAAACTGATAGGAAAGGGCACAGCTGTATGTAAGAAGACCACCTTTGGATACTACACCTGGGATGCACCAGTTCCTGCCTGTCAAGGTGAGTTTTTAAGCCCATGTAGATGTTTTGTTTTTCCCCAAACATAATCCTCAACCCTTGTACTCCTACACAACAGGTTAAAATCAGAATAGCGTATTTCCTTGAATTGCCGCAGGGCATATAGTATGCGCCTGCCTTGAATTACTGCCAGGTCAAACTCGCTTCGCAAAATAATTAGCGCATGCTTAGTATTACCGCCTGGTCAAACTCGTGACGTCATGAGTGACACTTCCTCTGTCATCATTTTTAAAATGGAGGAGGCTCATTTCAATATCAGTAATTTGAAATCGCATAAAGGGAAGAAGATTAAGAGCTATTCAGTAGGATTTAAAGGGCTACTGAAACCCACTACTGCCCACCACACAGTCTGATAGTTTATATATCAATGATGAAATGTTAACATTGCAACACATGCCAATACGGCCTTTTTAGTTTACTAAATTACAATTTAAAATTTCCCGGGAGTTTCTTCTTGAAAACGTGTAATGATGACGTGTACGCAAGACGTCACGGACTGTCAGGAAATATGAGCGCTACGCACACACACAGCTAAAAGTTGTCTGCTTTAACGGCATAATTACACAGTATTTTGGAGATCTGTGTTGCTGAATCTTTTGCAATTTGTCCAATTAATATTGGAGGAGTCACAGTAGAAAGATGGAGTTGGGAAGCTTTAGCCTTTAGCCACACAAACACACGGTGATTCCTTGTTTAAAATTCCTGGAGGTGAAACTTTCCTATGGATCAGAGCGCGGTCAAGCCAACATGGATCCCTACCAAATGTCAACCAGCAGGTTTCGGTGAGAAAATAGTGGTTAAAAAGTCAGTTCTTACCGGAGAAAAGCTGAGCTTGTGCCGTCCATAGCTGCCGTCGACTCCCCTGAGACACTGCGCGTCAACACACCCGTGGAGACACCCTTCCGACTATCAGGTACTATTTAACTCACTAAAACACTAGCAACACAATAGAAAGATAAGGGATTTCCCAGAATTATCCTAGTAAAAACATTGGAATCTGTCCCAATGCAATCGTGTTTTTTATTTAACTTCTTTTTTTTATAATATTTTTTTTTTTTTCTAGTCCGTCGCTATCAATATCCTTAAACACAAATTGTTCATCCTCGCTCAAATTAATGGGGAAATTGTCGTTTTCTCGGTCCAAATAGCACTTTTTGTTGGAGGCTCCCATTAAAAATAATGTGAATATGTGAGGAGCCCCCTCACGTGTGATGTCATCGTCTGCGACTTCCAATAGAGGCAGGGCATTTCTCTTAACACCGAAAGTTGCGAACTTTATCGTGGATGTTCTTTACTAAATCCTTTCAGCAAAAATATGGCAATATCGCGAAATGATCAAGTATGACACATAGAATGGAAATGCTATCCCTGTTTAAATCAGAACATATCATTTCAGTATGCCTTTAAGGTCCAAGCTTACATCACACTCAATTTTTTACTGCATGCCTTTGGTAAGTGCCGGAGTGAGAAGAGGTTTTAAAATAATTAGCCCATGCTTACTTTTACCTCATGCCTTTGGTAAGCGCAGGAGTAAGAAGAGGTTTTAAATTAATTTGCGCCCCGGCGGCAATTCAAGGAAATACGGTATGTTCTGATAAGCCAATGTTGCTGAAAATGACACAAATCTATGTACCCATTTTCTGTCACTATCCACCTCTTCAAATGACTTTGACTAACTAGTCATTAGCATGCAAAGTCCACTCACCTAATTTGGTCCTTTGATGCGCACACATGAATGTCCACATTTACCTTTGGCTGATTTGCATGCTCCAGTACAGACACACATTTACATTGCAGCAGTAGGTGGGAAACACCATCAACTGCATTTGAAGCGTAACATTGAACATGCTTAGGGATGGATGCCTTCAACATTGAAATCGATACGGTACTCATTTTTGTTACTTTTCCGTGTGTTCATATTTGTTAAAACATTTTAATTGTATTTTTTTTCTTCACACTAAGTTATCTTGTTTAATTGTACACTTATGTGTCTAATTTACAAGCCCTATTCTGACTGTGTGGTGGGGACGGCGTGGCGGAGTTGGGAGAGTGGCTGTGCCAGCAACCTAAGGGTTCCAGGTTCAATCCCCACCTTCTGCCATCCTAATCATGTCCGTTGTGTCCTTGAGCAAGGCACTTGACCCTTCCTCCTGATGGGACCTGGTTAGCGCCTTGAATGGCAGCTCCCGCCATCAGTGAGTGAATGTGTGTGTGTGAATGGGTGAATGTGGAACGAGTGTAAAAGTGCTTTGAGTTCCTTAAAAAGGTAGAAAAGCGCTATACAAGTATAAACCATTTACCATTTTCTATACTGTATTATAAAGTAGACTTTTGATGCTGTTTTAATTCCAAGATATTGGCAATAGTGAAGTGTGTTGCCTTAGCCAGGAAGTTGTCTTTGCCATGAAGTAGAATGTGCCAGTCTTTGCTTTTGTTGATCCATCCAAAGTGTTTGAATCGCAAGGATTGCATTGATTACACACCAGCTGTTGATTTCATTGGGGTGACATGGCTCGGTTGGTAGAGCGGCCGTACCAGCAATTTGAGGGTTCCAAGTTTGATTCCCGCTTACGTCGTCCGAGTCACTTCCATTGTGTCCTTCGGCAAGACACTTTACCCACGTGCTCCCAGTGACACCCACACTGGTTTAAATGTAACTTAAAACATGTCAATAATGAGTTTTATTATATAAAGCGCTTGGCAGCTCTAGAAAAAAATTGCTAAATAAATATAATTCACTTCACTTCGCTAATGCAGTGGTTCTCAAATAGGGGTACGCGTACCCCTGGGGGTACTTGAAGGTATGCCAATGGGTATGTGAGAATTTTTTAAATTATCCTAAAAATAGCAAAAATTCAAAAATCCTTTATATATATATATATTTATTGAATAATACTTCAACAAAATATGAATGTAAGTTCATAAACTGTGAAAAGAAATACAACAATGTAAAATTCAGTGTTGACAGCTAGATTTTTTGTGGACACGTTCCATAAATATTCATGTTAAAGATGTATTTTTTTGTGAAGAAATGTTTAGAATTAAGTTCATGAATCCAGATGGATCTCTATTACAATCTTCTAAGAGGGCACTTTAAGTTGATGATTACTTCTATGTGTAGAAATCTTTATTTATAATTGAATCAATTTTTTTTTTTTAACAAGTTTTTTTTGTTGTTATTTATATATGTTTTTTTCCAAGTAGTTCAAGAAAGACCACTACAAATGAGCAATATTTTGCACTGTTATACAATTTAATAAATCAGAAACTGATGACATATTGCTGTATTTTACTTATTTATATATTTTTTTCAACCAAAAATAATTTGCTCTGTTCAGGGGGTATTTGAATTAAAAAAATGTTCACAGGGTGTACATCACTGAAAAAAGGTTGAGAACCACTGCGCTAATGTGCATCTTAGTTTTAGTTTTTAGTACCGGATTTGAAGGAGTTGAAATTGCTATGTAAAATCGCTAATGCTAATTGTTAGCATATGTACGGAAAATCCAATTTAAATTGGCATAGAGCTTGCAGAATAAAACAAAAAACTGGACTCTTACTGTAATTTTGTGCGCTTTTTTGCTTTGTTGGCATGGACACTTGTAGGATTACCTAAATGCCTTTGAGCTGAGCCCACGCTGAGTGCCTGACTGCTTGTTTAAAGTGATTGAGCTGGTGCAAGTACAACTAGACCTGACGCCACGTGCAACAAAGGTAGCAACATTTCATTTTACGTGAATTGGTACGTGTATACCGACAGAATTCGGTGCCCATCTCAAATGCAACTTAACATACCTGTCAATAGAGCTTCACATCTACAGATAAAAAATGCATATAATAAACAATATATTTATGTTAAATACAAACATGAACAATGTCACACAGGCGCAAAGCACTGGCTATATTCAATGCCTACTTGTTGAGACTGAGTTTTAAGTCACTCCACAGCTATGGATGGATGACTAAAGCTAAGATCCGGTCTGTTGAGCATCTATGTGTTGCATTTTAAATTGGGGGAAAAACACTTCACACCTGGGGTTTATTCCAACAGTCTGATAATTGCATGCAGCTTGTCCAAAACACATCAACTACAAATGATGCTGATATATTCATACCAATATCGTCCATCTGCTTTCTACTTGATTGCAATGATTCAATTATACTGGGATTTTTTTTCTCTTAATATTTGCAATCTATATGTGCAGTGTTATAGATTTATGAATTGCTGACCCAAAAAAGGATTTAAGGTGTATTTACATTTATTTTGAACTAACTTGTTCATACCTGTGATCGGTACCTGTTAAATTGTGAGTAAGCCGGACTCAAATAGATGTTGATTGATTCTCTGTAGGTTTGTGAAGGGCAATGTGATGGCTGCAGGCCATGTTGGCAGATATGTACCTTTTGATGCCTTTCAGTATGCAACTACGATTGCTGCTCCATTTTATTATCTGCTTGTTTGCATAACTGTTCATTCAGTGCGGCGCGGCAGATGTCGGTTCCGCGCACTCTTCACTCTTTCCTTCCCGCTTTGACTTGGCACTGATGATAGATAATTTGAAACTTGAGGTTGAAGTCACTGAAACCTAGATACAGTCTAGGTCAGGGAAAGGAGAAACATATCTGTGCAGGTGCTTTGTTGTTATTATATCAGTGTGCAGCATATTGTGTGAAGTATTATTTAGCACACTAATATCACTTCTTCATTCCCGCATGTCCCAAATAAAACCTAAAATGGTGCTCCCAAAATGGTGATGAGTATTGATTAATCACATTGTGCGTGCTAAATAAATGTTTCATCGTCTCCTCCCAGTATTGTGGGCATTTTGATGATCAGCATATATTTTCCATTTTAATTAAGACAGAGAGACAAAACGGATTGCACACCTTATTCTGCTCACTGAACAGACGCAATCCACTTTGCTCTCATTTAGTAGATCAGCTTTGTGTGTGCTATCAGGTTTGCACATGTTTGAGTACATGCAAACCTTGAGTAAATCAGACCCTTAGTATACTGTACTTAACTATGTCATGTATAAAGTACAGTATGTCCAATATGTCATTGGTACTTCAAATTATACAGTTGCCTTTTCTGTCAATCTTGTTGTTTTGTAAACACAGTTACTGTAAGGTCCACTCATATTTAGACAGTTACAGATTTGCATGTTTTTGTCTTTACAGTACAAACCATTCACAATGAATTAGAAATAAACCAATCATAAATAAATCAGATTGAAGTTTGGACAAAGACGTGCACCTGAAGATAGGTTGATTCGCATCACTAAATTGGCCCTAGTGTGTGAATGTGAGTGTGAATGTTGTCTGTTTATCTGTGTTGGCCCTGTGATGTGATGGTGACATGTCCAGGGTGTATACCGCCTTCTGTCCGATTGTAGCTGAGATAGGCTCCAGCGCCCCCTGCGACCCCAAAGGGAATAAGCGGTAGAATATGGATTAATGGAAGTTTGGACTTTCGAACTTTAATTTAAGAGCCGTGACAAAATATTGCAAATTTACTAAAGGAATCAAATCTACATGTAGTGTCCACAAACACACTGATGATATAACCACTTTCTTAAACACCTAGATGACAATCATTAGCAGTGAATGAAGCCTATTGGCGTCATTACATTTTGAGTGTTGAACGATATTAATGTTTACTATGAGGTCAATTGAATTGCTTAGAAAAAAATGGATGTTATCTACATAAGGTGGCAGTAGCTGTAATTACTAGATGGTAAATTACATATTTTTGTCAAAGCTCTTAATTAAAGCTGAAACTTAACACTTCAATCACATTTTTTTGTGTTGACTTTTAATTGTATTTACAATCTATTCCTATTAACCTATTCTATCTATAACCTACTTTATATCCCATTGTATTTAAATTATAATATACATACTATTGTTCCGGGCTTCACGGTGGAAGAGGGGTTAGTGCGTCTGCCTCACAATACGAAGGTCCTGCAGTCCTGGGTTCAATCCCAGTCTCGGGATCTTTCTGTTTGGAGTTTGCATGTTCTCCCCGTGAATGTGTGAGTTCCCTCCGGGTACTCCGGCTTCCTCCCACCTCCAAAGACATGCACCTGGGGATAGGTTGATTGGCAACACTAAACGGGCCCTAGTGTGTGAATGTTAGTGTGAATATTGTCTGTCTATCTGTGTTGGCCCTGCGATGAGGTGGCGACTTGTCCAGGGTGTACCCCGCCTTCCGCCCGATTGTCGCTGAGATAGGTGCCAGCGCCCCCCGCGACCCCAAAAGGGAATAAGCGGTAGAAAATGGATGGATACTATTGTTCCATTTTTACTCATTGGGCTAAATTTCGGATCTCGAATACTAAATGTTGTGCCATCTTATGCCGATTTGTTTTTTTTATTTTTTTTCAAAATCCATTGTGGTTGTTTAACTATTTGTTTATTGTAAAGGCAAAATCATTAAAAAACTGTCACTGTTCAAATACTTGTGATTTACAACAATAACATTAATATCAACGGGTGTAAAAATCGTGGTTAAATTCAGAGTATTGCTCAAAAGTACTTACTTACTGCTTTGAATGAGGTGTCATAAAATGTTGGGCTGGGAGTGTATATTATATGTATTTAAAATGTTTAGTAAACACAGTTGTTAAGTTGAAATATAGTCATTATCAGAAACGTTTTCCTAAAGTCAGCTGGGATAGGCACCAGCTTCCCAGTGGCCCTAGGGATAAAAAGTGGTTGAAAATGAATGGGTGGATCTGCTGTAAATGAATTTAGCTTTCGGTGTGCCTTCGTATTGTTTTTTGAGATCTGCATTCATAACTATATACAATGTAAACATAATAATCAATAGATTTGCAGGCTTTGTGCAAAATATATATCATGGTTTTATTATTTTTTGGAAAATAAAATAATATGGCTCACAAAACGTGTTCACGCTTCAGGAAAATGGGTTTAATTTAGTAGAACAAATGTAAGCAAGGCCTACCAGAGTTAGCTCTTCAGGCAATTCTCCTCAAATCTCTCCAGAACGTGTGTGTGTGTGTGCAATAAACGTCTGTCAACAAACGCCTTCTTGCTGCCTGCAGCTGTGTCATGTGGCGTGCCCATCGCGCCAGTCAACGGAGGTGTTCTTGCAGCTGATTACTCCGTTGGCACACGGGTGACCTACTTTTGCAACAGTGGCTACCGGCTCTCCTCCAAAGAGCTGACGACCACAGTCTGCCAGCCAGACGGCACCTGGAGCAACCACAACAAGATACCCCGATGCATCCGTAAGTATAAACAATGACGGTGAAGGGGGAAGGGGACATACCAAGAAAGAGTGGCAGTGATTTAAATGGGTTGCCCCGTTGTGGGATGGTCTGTTCTATAACTGGGGGAAAGTTTGAAAGCTTTGTTTATGGAATATTTGCTTTTAACTATTTTAGGGGTGACAAAGGGTATTACAGTATTATTCTTCATCAGATTTTTTTTCTGGATTTTTTTTATCATTTACAGGTTAATGGCTTTGCGGTATTTGATGACTTACTGTTCATTTGTCAGTTCTTGTCAGAACAACTGACTCCACCATCTTGAGAGGTCCACGTTTTCACCAAACAGTACAATTGTGTATGCCATAAAGGCGGCCCTGGGCTTTTTGTTGGCCTAAAAACAGTTTTGTTTGTGGCCTCATTTCGCTCTTTAATATTACTCAGCAAGCAGCCCAAGTTTTTAAACAAAGCTTAAGAGACAAACATTTTTGCTGCAAATTCCTACAAACACAAAATTGCTCCTAAATGTACTAAATCCATCGATTTATTAAAGTCAAATACGAACATAGCAACAAGATTAGTATCCCACACTTCTCTTTCGTAAAGCAGTTATGCACAGCAGACTTGGGCATCTACATCAACAATATGTTTTCCCTGAGTGGCTGCACAGTACAAAAAAAATATTTTAAACACATTCTTGCATTGGTATTTTAACCACTTGTTGACAAACAGAGAACACTGGAGTCCTAACTTGATTTGCATACCTCAAAGCACCACTTTAAGTCCTCTCCTTTTTTGCAGTTACCATTTTTTTTCTTCGTAATGTGATTAATCTAACTAAGGTGTTACTATAGCTTGTTTACTTGAGATTGATTGATACTTATATTTGTAGATTGCACAGTTCAGTACATATTCCGTACAATTGACCACTTAACACCCGAATACATTTTTTACTTGTTTAAGTCGGGGTCCACGTTAATCAATTCATGGCACAGATGCAGTCAGTCCTGTAGTTATATATCCAACTTATTTAGTTATACTAGTGGTGTTTCTCAAGGTTTCCTTTTAGAGTCCTCTCTTTTTCATCGTTTGGGCTATTCAACTGGTGGCCCGCGAGATCAGTCAAAAAAACATTTCAGCAGCAGATTCTTAAAACACAAGAGAGCCATCAAAGCGAAAATCTTTGACTTGCCTTTTTAACAAACACCAGAGCACTCCTGTAAATCTGACAAAAAAAAAATAGATGGAAATCAAATGTCTACTGTAGAGGACACTGCTTCTCCAGAATATACAAAATAAGACTAATAGTGAAGGGACAAGTTTGTCCCCTTCGGTTCTTAGTTTTCTGGATATGTGGCCCCTAAAACTATTTCAATCAATAAATCAATCAATGTTTATTTATATAGCCCTAAATCACAAATGTCTCAAAGGACTGTACAAACCACTACGACTACAACATCCCCGGAAGAACCCACATAAGGGCAAGGAAAACTCACACCCAGTGGGCAAGGAGAACTCACACCCAGTGGGACGCCAGTTACAATGATGACTATGACAACCTTGGAGAGGACCTCATATGCCCCCCCCCCCCCCCTCCTAGGGGACCGAAAGCAATGGATGTCGAGCGGGTCTAACATGATACTGTGAAAGTTCAATCCATTGTGGCTCCAACACAGCCGCGAGAGTTCAGTTCAAAGCGAATCCAAGACAGCAGCGAGAGTCCCGCCCACAGGAAACCATCCCAAGCGGAGTCGGATCAGCATCGTAGAGATGTACCCAACCGATACACAGGCGAGCGTTCATCCTGGGTCCTGACGAGCGGTCCATCCCTGGTCCTGACAAGCGGTCCATCCTGGGTCCCGACTCTGAACAGCCAGTACTTCATCTATGGCCATCGGACCGGACACCTCCACAAGGGAGGGGGGGACAGAGGAGAAAAAGAAAAGAAGCGGCAGATCAACTGGTCTAAAAAGGAGGTCTATTTAAAGGCTAGAGTATACAAATGAGTTTTAAGGTGAGACTTAAATGCTTCTACTGAGGTAGCATCTCGAACTGTTACCAGGAGGGCATTCCAGAGTACTGGACCCCGAACGGAAAAGGCTCTATAGCCCGCAGACTTTTTTTGGGCTTTAGGAATCACTAATAAGCCGGAGTCCTGTGAACGCAGATTTCTTGCCGGGACATATGGTACAATACAATCGGCAAGATAGGCTGGAGCTAGACCGTGTAGTTGATTTAGGTTGAATATCCCTGCACTAGGGGCTAGGGCTGACTGCAGCCTCATGAGTATTGTGTTTTTAAGGTCTAGCTATGAAAATATTCAATTTATAAAGAATAGTTCCTACTTCATGGATATTAATTTTCCACACCCAGGCCCAGAACAAATTAACAGTGATAAACAAGAGCTTACTGTGATACTCTCGGCAACCAGAAGTAGATTTGGATGTGGGACCCTGAGTGTGACCATAAAATACACGATTAACAAAACTGCAGTTCAAATATGTTTATATTTAGATGTGTGGAAATATTGTATTGTTAAAGATAGAAAAAAAATTGACAACTGTGATGTTAAATATCATGTGTTTATATTTCAGATAATGTCCAAAGTTTACACGAAAAGGTAAAAACACAGATTTAATAGGTGTTGGATATATCCTACCGCAGTGAAGTCAATTCAAAAATGTGATGCTGTTTCAGCTGTCATTGAAAATTAAACAAAACACAATATTTAGGCAAATTCTATGAAAAAAATATATATATATTCCAGTGTGGCTACAACATAACCTTCATTTGTACGGTTTTAGAAATGAGGCCATAATGAAAAATGATTTATGGCTGCTGTTCACTGACACCTTCAAACAAATCACACAAAACTTTAAAACATTTTTTCCAATAGACAAGTATATCTTTCCCGTAAAAAGTTATATTTGGCCTTAACTTCCACACACAACACATGCCAATACTCACTTCCTTACTCTCCTCCAATCACACGGTGACTTTACAGACATGTAACTCTTTGAACTTGCCAAATATTCAAGCGCACATAATGTTGCTGCAAAGCCAAAGAGAATCCATTACAACATATTGTTTTTTTACCTTTCTTTTGTAAAAATCAAATAAATGATTATGGCAACTTTTTTCATAGATCACCTATTGCGTACTCAAAATCAGGACTCTACTGTGTAGAAAACTGAACCAAATGCTTCTGCTTGGTGAAAATGGGACTTTTGTGGCTGATGCCAACATGGGTCCGAGTTTGATAGACACTAAAGGGTGATTGACAGCATTGTTTCCGCCGGCACCCGTGTTTATTCCCTACTGTGTATGTTGCACGGTGCAGAAGCTGTTTGTTTTGTTCCATTTGGCTTTAGAGTGTTCTTGCCAACTAATAAACAACTTTGTTTGTGGGAGCGGATTTAAATAACTCCAGGAAAATTGCAATTAACATCCGAAGAAATGAATATATCTCTTCTATATAGTCGCCTTGTATTGTTTGCATGTACATTGCACACTGTGGTTTGTAAATATGTTAGTTTTTTCTGCTGAGTGTAAAAGAAATGACAAAGGGAAACAGTAGCAGATGTCAGTGTGTTTAAATAATGTAAAATTGTCTCTTTTGTCTTCTTTTGGCTTAGTTATGATGTGTCCGAGTCTCGGCTCCTTCTCTCTGGACCATGGGAAATGGAAGCTAGTCAATGGGTCTACCTATGAGTATGGAACCAAAATAATTTTTACCTGCAACCCAGGATACTTCCGTGTTGGTCCTGCTCACATCCAGTGCTTGGCCAATGGGGCTTGGAGTTGGAGAAACGAAAGGCCTCGATGCAGAAGTAAGTGGAAAAATTGTATTGTGCTTACACAGGAATTAAAGTTAGAACTAAGTTAAAATAATTCATAGCAATAATTCAAAATGATGAATAGTCCTAAGGAAAATGCAACATTCATGAGTAGAAGCATGCAAATACAGATCCCCCTTATTGCACGCATGAGTTCATTCAATGGATTTTAATTTGAATGATTGTTAGATGAATGTTCACCCATTCTATTGCATTGACACAATGCATCATAATCCTGAGAAGATGAATGTGTTATTCTTGATTGGCAAGTCTATTATTCACTTTTTGTATCTGTGCAACATTCTAGCTGACATGTATTGTTTACAATGGATATAAGAAACCAGCTATTTGTTTTACTATCAACCATAACTGTGCTAATGGAAACATCTGAAGCTGGGATGACATGAAATAACAGTACAAGAATAAAGTCCAATTTTTTTCACATTCACAGAATTATACACCAATGTTTAATCAGAATTTTTTTATGCCATAGTAAGAAGTTGTATAAAGTTTATTGATTCCCTCTGAATGCCATCTTAGAATTCTATTAGACCTTTTCTCAGCACTGTTCTACTGCACTGCGGTATCACTTTCTTGTGTCTCTCTCATGGGTTCTCAATCATTTTGGGATCACAGAGCCACCATTTTCCAAGGACCCCCTTATAATCCTCATGTCCAATCAAAAACAATTCCAACCTAATATAATTTACGAACTTAATTGGTTAAGTGACGCAACTCTTAACTGACATCACTTCTATCTCAAATCAATGTTTTCTACTGAAATTAATTGAAATCAATTAAATTGGTGCTTTCCCCTCCCCTTCCCCCAAATAACACCATTTTAACATGTTATATGCCTTTTAAAAACAGAAGCAAGACTTTTAGATATTAATTATTGAATTAATAGCAATACACTAGAATGTAGTACAAACAACTACAGTAGTGCTGTATGAAGTATTGTAATATTAATGTACATCATTTACCTTGGAGAGCGGATTTCTACAGTCTGGTTCCGTCAAACACACCATCAGCAGCTTCTCCACATTTTCACAGATAAATGTCCGCTGTTTAGATATGTTTTTAAAAATCTTAGACCTACTCTATTTGAGTATGGTGCAGACCAGCAATTTTGAATTGCTTCGCCACGTTGACAACATTGATCATTTAGTTTTTTTTTAATTCAATGAATGTCATCACTTCTAAAGCACTGACTTTCACTCACATTCTTCCTTCCCTTACTTGTAAACATATCTATAGCTATAAACTCAGATTAGAAAGTAAGACCAGATGTTTTTGGAGGCTCTAATGGGATTCGTTTGCTACACCAACTAATGCTGATGCTTGTAACTCAAATTTATGCTTGCAAATTAAAGCATAACAATTAGCCGAGAGACAACTCTAATCTCAAAACTGTTGAGGTACCACTGTACAGTATTTCAACATGTTTTAAAGAAATGACTTTCAACTAAATAATTATTTAAATTTATATTTACAATTAACAAATTGTTGTTTTTTGGAATAAATGATGTGGTCAACGAGCCATGCATTTTCCTGTTTTTCTTTTAACTCTCTTCCATTTTTTTTCCTCTCTGCCTCTTTGCAGTCGTTTCATGCGGCGATCTTCTCTCTCCTCCTAATGGGAAGAAAATTGGAACTCAGACTACCTTTGGAGCATCAGCCATTTTCAGCTGTAACCTTGGATACGTTTTAACTGGATCCACAGTTAGAGAGTGTCTCCTGTCTGGACTTTGGAGTGGAACAGAGACTCAGTGCTTAGGTAAGCGGATGTTTTCGTAAACTGCAGAACCAAAGTCTCATCTTGGGTCAAAAACAGCCGAGGATTTTTAGCTGAGCCAAAATAGGCAGAAACAGCTGGGGAAACATGGATGACCAGTTATCGGTTCTTTTGCCAAGTGGTAGTGGTTGGTGGCTATACAGGATTTAAAAATATGTCCAGATTGCTGTAGTCCTGGATAACACGTGGGGAATCAACATTGGCCACCAAACAAACACAAATCAAAGCCTTGTAAAAAAACACACACCTGGCAAAAGATGCCCTGAAAATGTATCACTTTTTTTAACTACTCTGAGAGGCTTAAAGATTAAGTTTAATTTCAGCATGTTGGTAAATATCGCAAAACTGGTACAGACTCAGGTGAGTTAATTAATTTAGTTTCTGGTGCAGCTGTCAGCTGTGGACTTGCATCTTCTTAATTATTTAGTGTAACACAAATTAATGTACTGTATCTAAAAGTGGATCAATGATGATTTCAGTCTACATTTAAACCATTTTCTTTTGATCCAGATAATACTTTTTGGAAAAGTGTTTTGCTCCAGAGTCACTTTTACAACCTGTTTTGTGAGTCTGTCTTCAAAGACGTTCGTTTGTGGAGGCGTTCCCAGATTGCAAATGAAACCAGGCCCCACCATCTTCAATGTTTCAGAATGCATATTTTGAAACTGTACGCTGTTTAAATACGTATCTTGAGGTTGTTGCCTCAATTTGTTTTCTAGACACGGTCGAAAAAAAAAACTTCATAAACATTATATAGATTCACTGCTCACAACATCAGGTACACCTGCACGATCGCCGATCGATTCAAAATCTGCATAAAAATATGCTTTTTTCAGCATTTATCTTACTGTGTGTTGCACGTCTGTATCATTATGCACATGCCACAATTACATGAAACTATTACTTTACCCTACTTTTTTGGAGTTTTCTCATAGCTGGAGGCAGAGTGGGTGGAGCTCCTCCCTCTCCAGCTGAGAGCTTGACTTAAAATCTAAATAAGTATGTCTGACTCAATGATGTCACAACGTAGTCAGGCTGTAAAACCCTGCGAACAGAGGCATCCAAAACTGCATGCAAGCTCACGCCAAACCACATAAACCTTATGATTAAACACTTTGGCATTGATTAACACAAGTGTACTACATGTAGCATTCATAAGTAAGAAAATATTAATGCATCCTCATTCTTTATTCCGAATGACATGTTTACACATGCGTTCTCCCAATACCTCCACAACATAATTCATCTCTTTTGATATTTAACAATACAGCCGTTATTACCGTATGTGCCAGGCTTCAGAGCGCACCAGTATTTTAGCCGAACACATCAAATTTTAGAAAAAGTAAATATTTCTACATATATTAGCCGAAACAGACTATAAACTGCAGATAAATATCGGTACGAAACATTTAGCAAATGTGTATTTACATACCTTTAAATGTTTCCAAATGGTGCCTGTAACAAGGCGGTAAAATGGAAGTCACCATCACGGACCCACTAGCTGCAGAAGCTAACTCTCAAATCAGCTGAACAGACTCAATAACTCCACTGTGATGTTTTGGTGAAATTACAAAACTGAAATAATACAATAAAAATCCCACTGAGTTTAAAAAATACTAACAGACAAGTAAACATGTTTGCATATATATAGCTTGAATACATTACGATAGCACGTACAAATATGCCTGAAAACATTATTACAGACATCACTCATAGGACGGTTTAGTCAGTTCTCCCGTCCAAAGGCAAAACCTAGTAACTCAATTCTGGTCAAAACTGAGTTGATAATAATTTTGGAGTTCCCAGGTGATATGCTTTACATTAGTGTATGCGATATTGTAATTTGTTCCGTAAGTAAGCTGTTACACGCATGGCAGGACCTAGCAACTACCACATAACCGCGTAGATACAACAGAAAAACCTAGTATCTCAAGGGACCAATCGAAGCTTCTTTGTCAGTCTCCTTATTGTCTTTAATGAGACATTTGCACGAATGGGGGCCGACGGTCAACTTGATTATGTGATATTATGGCACGAGGGGATATTTGGAAGATTGGCCCAGGACGTTGCAAGCACCTTCATTAAATGTATTGTTCTTGATTCTTCCCCTTGCATACTCTTTTGGGCAGATAACTGTGGAGGTCAAAATAAAAACTGGACGCTGTACACGGCTCTTGCCCAATGTGCAAACGCAGAATGGGGCCCACCCGAGATTGTGATAAAATATCTGGAGAAAGGGAACACATTCATGAGAGCAGATTCAATCCATGGCTCAATCGGCAAGAAAATGAAAGCTCAAGAAAACATCTATATGTTTGATGACTTTGTAGATCTTTGTAAGACAGCATCAAGATAGATTGGTCTTCCCTTGTTTTCTCAAAATCAGCTAGAAGTGAGTTACTACGTTTTGCCTTTGGACGGGAGAGTTGTAGTCATATTGTAAAATTTCCAAAAAGTTCTTGGAGTTATGCATGAAGAAGGCTTTTGAGCAGACGTTATGGACGGTTGTATTTCTGGCTCAAAAGAAGAAACAGGAAATACAATTTCAAACTGCAGTGAGTAAACTTGTCCAAAAGATGGCGCTATAGTACAAACAATAACACACCTTTTCAGTGTCTCTGTCGGTGTTAAATGAAAATTATTTGTTGAACACAAAACATAATGGCCTTTAGGGAAGAAAATTCCATAAATTGGCCGCACCGTTTTATCAGCCGCAGGATACAAGGCGTGGGGTAAAAGTAGCTGCTTATAATACGGAAAATATGGTAAAGTGTGTGGTGTTTTTAACATCTGTTAATTGGAACTCTTTCTTTCTGCAGTTGGCCATTGCGGCACTCCTGAGCAGACTGTGAACGGGCAGGTAATAGGGGAGAATTTTGGGTATCGAGACACCGTGGTGTACCAGTGCAACTCTGGATTCAGACTCATTGGCTCTTCAGTCCGGATCTGCCAGCAGGACCACAATTGGTCTGGACAACTCCCAGTTTGTATCTGTGAGTACTTTGTCTCTCTGGCAGTCCAGTGGCTACTTAATTGCTTGAGGGGTTACGTCTATTGTGTTGTTCTGTATTTGTGCCAATGTTAAGAGAACAATAAACAATGACTGTGCATGTGTGCGTGTGCGTGTGCGTAGTTGTGTGTGCATATTTGGGATGAAAAGAAAACCATTTCCAAAGTCAAATTGCTGATGGTTGCAGTTGGTTGTAATTGCAATGTTTTTAAAACTATTTTATATGTACTATTGACGAGAAGTGGCTGTTTCATTTAACTGCTCCAAAGAAAACAAATCAATACAACTAAGAAAAAATGTATTTGAGTTTCTGGAATTATCCTCATAATGGGATTCACACATTAGTGAAAGACGCTTTTCACCTCACCACGATATCCTATGTTCATTCTTAATTCCCCTGCTGTACTCTGAAGCTAAATTCATGGTAATGGTATTCTTTTATGATAGGTGTCATTGAACACCTCCGATCGATCAGCGGTATTGACTTTCTTCTCTTCACCTCTACACATCCCTTCTCCATCCTACATATATCTAATATTTGTCTCCTCCAGCTGTCACGTGCGGCCACCCCGGCAGCCCCATCTACGGACGCACCGTCGGTGACGGCTATAACTACAATGACGTGGTGCGCTTTTCCTGTAATAAGGGCTACACCCTTGAGGGACCCTCTACAGCCCAGTGCCAGGCAAACCGCCAGTGGAGCCAGCAGCCTGCAACATGCAGAGGTGAGCTTTCCAGCTTGGGCACCTGATTGTATTTTGTGTGCATCAATGTGAACATTATTTGACCACTGCCCTAGGTACTGCTTTTGAGACCATCAATGGTATAGTGCCAAAACAACGCTAGGAAAAAGCATATACAATAGCTGACTCAATTAAACTGTTGTGCTTTAGGTCACCAACATTGCCTCAGTCAATACCAATAAAGTTATGAGACTATTGTTTATTACTTTGCAAAACCATTAGCAAGGGAATATATGTGGCTTTGTGTGCTGGTTTGTGTGTATGTCTGCAACACTTGCTTTTCTCACTCTCACAAATCAGCACAAAAAAAAACCTCTGCATTCACCTTGAAGCTTATTTGGTTTGACAGCTTTTCACAGGTCAAAGGTTTAAGGGGAAAAGGTCAGCAGATTGATTTTTTTTTTATAGTTTTATATGAGTGTTGCCAAATTGAAGAACCAGTACCCTCAACAGCAGGGGTTTCAGACATGCGGCTCGCGAGACGTTATTCTGTGGCCCCCGCCTTAATATGAAAGTTTAATGTTAGTGCGGCTCGCAAGTTTTATATGAATGGCCTTTAACAGCGTTGTGTGCGGAGCTGAAGGAATCCACCAATCACGGTGTGGTATATGGCTCTCGAGGGCGGAACATAGACGTCACTTTCATGATGCAAGCAGAGAAACGTTTCGCCGCTTTTCCACGAGACCCGCACGCGCTCTTCCTCGCTCGCTCGCTCGCTCGCCACGGCGTCTGTGTAACGGTCCGGGCCGGGGAGACGAGCGGTCCGGTATCTTCCGAAGCATTCCGCCGAAGGACCGAGCGACAATACAAAACTGTTGTGCACTGGACCCCAGTGCTGATACTCCAACAGAGAGAGTCTGGGCAAATCGGACGTGTAACATATTAGTCGTGATGTTAGCCCGTTTGGGCCTAATCATGCTACCGTAACTGTAAACTCCATAGCGTGCTCATAACCACATTCTAGCTGCCGACATAGCGACATACAACCTTAACCGGGGTTACCGCGCATGCTCGACACTACAGTTGCATGCTGGGTAGTGTATTTCTTATATTCAATAGCTCATAACATCACAGTAAAAGAGAAATCGAATTATTATTGTTATTACCTATGACTGATTTATGAACTTAATTCTTATTTTATTCATTTATGTTTTGATTTTGTTGAAAATAAAAATAAAGATATTTTAAAAATATATTTTTATTAAGAAATCTTTTCTTGCGGCCCAGCCTCACCCAGACTCTCTGCATCCAGTGGCCCCCAGGCAAATTGAGTTTGAGACCCCTGCTAAACAGTATCCTCACGTGCAAAATTATGGATTTAACTAAATTATTATTTAGGTTGCAAACAGGAATAATATACTTTTATTCAGATTTAAATTGAATACGATAGAACTGTAATTTCATGACATTCCAAATGATAACTTGCGTGTATTCCGGAATCGTGCCTTTATGTTTCAATGACAGTTTTTCATATTTAATAGATATATTATTACTATAACTTTTTCTGGTAGACATTCAATTTCATTTACAGCAAAAGGTTTCCATTGACAATGAAGAACAAATGTTGGGTGGCACAAGTCGGTTGGTAGAGCGACTGTACCAGCAACTTGAGGGTTCTGGGTTTGATCCCAGCTTCTGCCATCCTGCTGCTGTGGCCTTGGGCAAGACACTTCACCCACCTGCTCCGAGGGCCACCCGCACTGGTTTAAATGTAACTTAGATAATGGGGTTTACTATGTAAAGCAATTTGAGCCACTAGAGAAAAGCGCTATATAAATATAATTCACATCCACAATTCTTATGGGGTCCTGTGAAAAATAGATCATTTATTTTGATATACTAGTATAGACTATTATTTTTTTCAAATTTTGTAAAAATGTGAAAAGATACTTTCCAGAATGTTTTACTTTTATACTCAAAAATCAGGAAATGTATGTTTAATTTTAGTGTTTGTAAAGTATTTGTAGTAATAAAGCCAAAACCTTTATTAGACGTGGCAAATTCCAATTACTTGGCTACAAATCGTCTCTCCCCACTTCAAAATTCAAATGTTGTGGCTTCACTGAATGGTGAAAATTGACTGCGCCAAACGAGGGACGTCAGTGGGTAATTTTGCTGAACGTGTTTTTACTTACTGAAATCCAAATTTACATTTGTATACAACATCATGTAAGGTGGATCTATTTCAATTCAAATTCCCATTGCTTATTTATCATTATCCTAATTCTAAATTTGTAATTCCGCACAAACCTGCTAAGATGTATTAGTTTTTGGTGTCAGTTGAGTCGGATTTTACGAGGTTTGTCAGACTTAAATAATCACGACTTGACAAGATTAAAAATCAATTAGTAACAGACAGTTTCAAGTCGCACATCATTTTACTTGTCAGTATGTCGTGTAACAACGCGTAACGTAATAATTGCCCTTTACGTAATAACGCCACATTTAGTAATAACTTATTAAAAAGATACGACAATTTTACGTAAAAAACACTGCACGCCGAAAAAATTAATTAAAAAAGGATACAATTGTACCAATGTTGTTATATGACTGAGCTGGCAGGTTTTTTTGGCGTAAAATCTACAGATTTTTTTTTTGTTTTTTAGTGTGACATAAAATAATTCGTATTGAAAGAGCGCATGTCTTCAAACATTTCAGTGCACTGGTCATTTTCATGTCAGTAATTCCATATAACTTGGGAATTTGTGTTAGATGTACATATAAACAGAATACAATGATTTGCAAATCATTTTCAACCCATATTCAGTTGAATATGCTACAAAGACAACATATTTGATGTTCAAACTCATAAACGTTTTTTTTTTTTTTGCAAATAATAATTAACTGAAAATTTGATGGCAGCAACACGTGACAAAGAAGTTGGGAAAGGTGGCAATAAATACTGATAAAGTTGAGGAATGCCCATCAAACACTTATTTGGAAAACCCCACATGTGTGCAGGCTAATTGGGAACAGGTGGGTGCCATGATTGGGTATAAAAACAGCTTCCATTAAATGCTCAGTCTTTCACAAGAAAGAATGGGGCAAAATACACCCCTTTGTCCACAACTGCGTGAGCAAATAGTTAAACAGTCTAAGAACAAAGTTCCTCAAAGTGCAATTGCATGAAATTTAGGGATTTCAACATCTACGGTCCATAATCCACGCTGGTTTAAATGTAACTTAGATATTGGTTGTCACTATGTAAAGCGCTTTGAGTCAGTAGAGAAAAAGCGCTATATAAATATAGTTCACTTCACTTCAAAGGTTCAGAGAATCTGGAGAAATCCCTCCACGTAAACGGCATGCCCGGAAACCAACATTGAATGACCGTGACCTTCGATCCCTCAGACGGCACTGTATCAAAAACCGACATCAATCTCTAAAGGATATCACCACATGGGCTCAGGAACACTTCAGAAAACCACTGTCACTAAATACAGTTTGTCGCTAGATCAGGAAGTGCAAGTTAAAGCTCTACTATGCAAAGCAAAAGCCATTTATCAATCAATCAATTAATGTTTACTTATATAGCCCTAAATTACTAGTGTCTCAAAGGGCTGCACAAACCACAACACAAACCACTACGACATCCTCGGTAGGCCCACATAAAGGCAAGGAAAACTCACACCCAGTGGGATGTCGGTGACAATGATGACTATGAGAACCTTGGAGAGGACGAAAGCAATGGATGTCGAGCGGGTCTAACATGATACTGTGAAAGTTCAAACCATAGTGGATCCAACACAGCTGCGAGAGTCCAGTCCAAAGCGGAGTCAGCAGGAAACCATTCCAAGCGGAGGCGGATCAGCAGCACAGGGATGTCTCCATCCGATACACAGGCAAGCGGTTCATCCTGGGTCCCGAATCTGTGGTAAAATACGACAGCGGAGACCCAGGACTGCTGAACGACTGAAGCTCTACATAAAACAAGAATGGGAAACAATTCCACTTTCAAAGCTTCGACAATTAGTTTCCTGAGTTCCCAAACGTTTATTGAGTGTTTTTAAAAGAAAAGGTGATGTAACACAGTGGTGAACATGCCCTTTCCCAACTATGTTGGCACCTGTGGCAGCCATGAAATTCTAAGTTAATTATTATTTGCAAAATAAAAGTAAAGTTTATGAGTTTGAACATCAAATATCTTGTTTTTGTAATGCATTCAATGGAGTATGGGCTGGAAAGGATTTTCAAATCATTGTGGCGACTTGTCCAGGGTGTACCCTGCCTTCCGCCCGATTGTAGCTGAGATAGGGGCCAGCGCCCCCCGCGACCCCGAAAGGGAATAAGCGGTGGAAAATGGATGCATGTATTCCGTTTATATTTACATCCAACCAAGGGAGTAGCTTTGATTTTGAGATTGGTGGGGACACAAAAGTGCTCCAAGGCAGCACTCTGAAACTTTACTTTTTTTATTTTACACTAGCAATCATAATTTCACGTCATGCAGATGTTATAGGGTAAAGCAACTAAAATGAACGCAAAGGAGACAACTTGGAAGAGTTCTCATCTTTACTCTTTAGTGTAGGGCTGTAGTGCAACTGTGCATCATACCGTCAATTAACATAGCCTACTGTCCATCAACAACATCAGAAATACATTCATGCAATACAACATTGTAAATAAACATAAATGAACTGAATGAATGAAATAAGTTTATTTCGGTCATATAATCAATCAAATCAATCAACGATTTTGTTTGATCAGTTTTACAGTACATGTTATATGTATACAATTATGCACATTTACACACGAAAGAAAAGAAAAAGAATGACCAAAAAAGGAATAGGCTGAAGCCAAAGCTTATACTTGCCTATCCTATACCTTCACTGAAAATTAGATTGCCTGGGACATCAACGTAAAAAAAAAAAAAAAATCAATGGGATGAAAGTAATTGTTACTATATTTTATAATTTTCAATTATTTCACCTTTCAATGTTTTCTTAAACCTTACAAAAGAAGTGCATGTCTTCAGCTCATCACTGAGCTTGTTCCACCATTTAACTCCTAAAACTGTAATACATTTGTATTTTATATTTGTTCTCGCTTTACCCATATCAAAAATTTATATCCCCGTAAATTATAGTTTTCTCCTCTAAAATGAAATAGAAGGTTGTTGTTCTTTACTCGAAACATAATTTCCATTGTTTTTAAAAACACAATGTCTGAAAATTGTAATACATTTGAACTCATAAATAATGGATTGGTATGTTCATAGTAGCAGGCTTTGTGTATTATTCTAATGACCCTTTTTTGAAGTTTTATTATTGGGTCCATGTTTGTTTTATAAACATTTCCCCAAATTTCAACAGAATATGTTAAATATGGAAAAATAAAAGAATAATACAACATATGCAGGCATGTCTTATTCAGCATGTGTCTTACTTTATAAAGAATAGCAATAGATTTGGATATTTTTCCTTCATATATTCAATATGCGGTTTCCAACCCAGTTTATGATCAATTATTATCCCCAAGAATTTAGTTTCATATACTTTATCAATTTCCACTTGATTTAATTTTAATTTTGCTTCACTATTTGTGCTTGCACCACTAAACACCATATATTTAGTTTTCTTATCATTTAATGATAACTTATTAATATCAAACCATTTTTTTTAGCTGAATTAACTCAACCTCCATTATCCTCAACACTTCCTTCAAGTCTTCTCCTGAACAATATACATTTGTATCATCGGCAAAAATAATACATTTTAATTGATTACATACTGAACAAATATCATTTAGGTAGAGTATAAATAACTTAGGTCCCAATACCGAGCCTTGTGGAACCCCACAAGTTACTCTTCTTGGCTGTGATTTAATCTTATTAATTTCCACATATTGAGATCCGTTACTTAAATAACTACTTAACCACTGTTGCGAAACACCTCTTATGCAATATTTTTCCAGTTTCTGCAGAAGTAAGGATTGATCGATTGTGTCAAAAGCTTTACATAAGTCAATAAATACTCCAACGGGGTGTTGCTTTTTTTCTATTGCTGTAGCTATGTTTTCTACAAAGTCCATCACTGCTAGAGATGTAGATCGATTACTCCTGAAGCCATACTGATGGTCATTCAATAGCTCATGTTTGTCAATAAACTTATCAAGTCTATATACAAATAATTTCTCAAGAATTTTTGCAAATTGAGGTAGTAAGGACACAGGTCTGTAATTTGAGACCATATGTTTATCACCATTTTTATAAATTGGAATAACTTTTGCGATTTTCATTTTGTCAGGAAAAATTCCAGTTGATAAAGATTTATTGCATATATAAGTAAATGGCTTCAGGACACAATCCATCACTTCTTTAACAGGTGACATATCCACGTTGTTACCATCGACAGATTTTTTTATTTTTAAACTTTCTGACCACTTCTGACACATCACTTTCACAAACTCCACCAAGAAACATTGAATTGTTTATGTGAGATACAGGCTTTAACTTTTTCTCATGCTTCATTTTTAAATTAATATTTTTTGCCAAATTTGGGCCAAAATTCACAAAAAACTTATTGAATTCCTCATCTATTTCTTCTATATTTTCAATAATTGAGTTGTCATCTTTTACCAGATATCCTGTAAAATCCTTATTGCTAGATTTTTTAATCATAGTATTAAGCACATGCCAGGTTTCAATGATATTATTTTTATGTTTATGCAGCAATTGTTCATAATTGTTTTTTTTGTTGCAGCCTCATGATACATGTCAATCTGTTTTTATGCTTTTTATATTCGTCCTCATTTTGCTTTGTTCGATTCTTAATAAATTCCTTGTAAAGCCTTTTTTTTTTTTATATATACATGCTTTTACTAAACCCCTTGTTATCCATGGTTTCTCACTCTTTTTAGTATTTTGCTTATATTCTCTCAATGGACAATGATGGTCATAAAGTGTCAGAAATATATCCAGGAATGTATGGTATGCTTCATTATTATCCTCCACAAAAACATTTTGCCAATCTTGCTTTAAAAGATCAGCCTTGAATGCATTAAGTGCTTCTGCTCCCTCGCTAGCAACTAGCATGTAGGCTAGCATTTACAAGCAGAAGGAGTGACAGCGGGGACAGCCAATCACACGTAAGTTAGCTTGAAAGCGGCAACCAATCAGGGAGCGATATTTAGCTTAGAGGCGGGACTTCTAGCAGGGACCGACATTTAACCCTTTCTGTGCCATAATCATTGACTAAACATTACGGGCAGGGCTTGTATTGATAGTGACTACACAGTAGCGGCTGGATATTGGTAGGGACGTGTCCCTAGCGTCCCTACCCAATTCTACGCCCTTGCATCCAACACAATTTCCCAACTCATATGGAAACGGGGTTTGTACTTCATAGGCGTACCTTTTTGTCTCCAGTTTGCGATCCCATTCTCCATTATAGTGAATAAAGTTTGATTTAGGTTGGAACAATGAAACATTTTACTAGATTCTCAAAAGCAATTCTAATAAATATTAAATGTGTTGTGTTGCTTTAATAGTTTTTCTAATTCATGCATCAATTCATATTTTTTTTATTACATAATGCAGTGGTTTTCAAAATTTTTGGAGTCAAGGCACATTTTTCTTCATTGAAAAAATTCGGAGGCACACCACCAGCAGAAAACATTAAAAAATGAAACTCAGTAGGAGATATTGACAATGAAAAGTAATTGTTGCAATTGTTGGATATAAATTCCAACCATAACAAACCATGCATTACTAGAACTCTTGTCTCAAAGTACTGTCACGACATGTCACATCACGCCCTGACTTATTCGGGGTTTGTTTGGTGTTTTCCTGTGTGTAGTATTTTAGTTCTTGTCTTGTGCTCCTATTTTGGTGGCTTTTCCTGTTTTGTTGGTATTTTCCTGCAGCAGTTTCATGTCATCCTTTCAGCGCTATTCCCCGCACCTGCTTTGTGTAATCAATGAAGACTATTTCATTTGTGCAGACGCTATCCTTCTTTGTGTGGAAATTGTTGATTGCCATGTCATGTACAGAATGTACTTTGTAGACACTGTCTGTTTCATGCTGCATGTCTTTGCTGTCATCCAGCTTTCTGTTTTTGTTTACTTTGTAGCCAGTTCAGTTTTAGTTTCATTTTCCATAGCCATCCTTAAGCTTCAATGCCTTCTTAGGGTCACTCGCCTTTTGTTTACTTCTGGTTTATGCGTTAGATACGACGTTCACAAAGCAATTATGTATTTGCTGCCACCTACTGATATGAAAGAGTTTTACACGGTTACTCTGCCAAGCTCGAGGCAGCACAGACACTCAACATCGACACTTTATTTGCGGATTATAAATCCTGGTTTGCATAAAATATTTTTAACCAAAATAGGTGAAATTACATAATCTCCCATGGCACACAAGACTTTATCATGTGTGCTGTGGCACACCGGTTAAAAACACTGATATAATGCACCATATTGTTTCATTTGGTGTGTGCAGCGCCTGCATTTTGTAATAATTTTTGCAATATGTTATTACAACGTGTTCCAAAGTCTATTACAAAATGCGTTCAATATTTTTGTTACGAAATGTGGCAGATAATTACATAAATTGGCGTTCGAGTTTCTCGGTATAAACAATAAACAGCAAATGATATAAGTTTGTCTGAAGATATAGCAGTTGATACTATCATTTTATGACACATTCTCTGTGTATCTCAAAAATTTGCCGGCGACAAGCGAAGGAACGCGTCCCCAGAGCAATGTAGCGTCCTTTCCGGGCAAAAGCGGACTACGCCCTGGACTGCTGGCGAATATACTACAGGGGCACATACAGACAACCATTTACTCCACATTAACGCAGTCACTGAGTGAGGACTGAACCCACGTTACCTGCACGGAGGTCATGCACATAGCAGCCTTATTGCTGCTAAAGTGAGAACACAACTCATTCTTAATGAATAATCCCAAATCATTTGTGAAGCGAAATGAAGTCACCCTATAAGGCAATGGTTCTTAAATGGGGGTACGCCTACCCCTGGGGGTACTTGAAAGTATGCTAAGGGGTACGTGAGAATTTTTTTAAATATCCTAAAAATAGCAAAAATTCAAAAATCCTTTATAAAAATATTTATTTAATAATACTTCAACAAAATATGAATGTAAGTTCATAAACTCTGAAAAGAAATACAACAATGCAACATTCAGTGTTGACAGCTAGATTTTTTGTGGACATGTTCCATAAATATTGATGTTAAAGATTTCTTTTTTTATGAAGAAATGTTTAGAATTAAGTTCATGAATTCAGATGGATCTCTATTACAATCCCCTAAGAGGGCACTTTAAGTTGATGATTACTTCTATGTATAGAAATCTTTATTTATAATTGAATCACTTGTTTATTTTTCAACAAGTTTTTTTTTTGTTATTTTTATATCTTTTTTTCCAAATAGTTCAAGAAAGATCACTACAAAAGAGCAATATTTTGCACTGTTATACAATTTAATAAATCAGAAACTGATGACATAGTGCTGTATTTTACTTCTTTATCTCTTTTTTTCAACCAAAAATGCTTTGCTCTGATTAGGGGGTACTTCAATTTAAAAAAATGTTCACAGGGGGTACATCACTGAAAAAAGGTTGAGAACCAGTGCTATAAGGGACGTGATTAAGTTTTTTTTCAGTTTTCATCAGCCCATGTCCTCATCAGCCCTTTTGTCACCCTCATGACTCTCAATTGTACCCGTTAGATTTTATTTGGGTTATCTTATTTTCTTCTTGGCTCCTCCTTTGTTCGTGATCACCACAACAATGTTGGTCATTGTGCAGTTATCCTCACTTTTTTGGCCTTATCTGTGCCTTTTTTCTATTTACCCCTTTTTTTTTTGTCGAGTGTCTTCAGTCCCTGAGGTCAGATTGCCTGCTTGTACCTTTGTGTTATTCATTTAATTTAAGTTTCTGAGAGCCTGCCAGCTTTCATGCTGCTGCCGCCTGCCTCTATTTATCATATCGTTTCCGTGACCCGTTTACCTGTGTCATATTTATTGCAGCGCGTATAAAAGTTAATGTGCGGTAACTTGAGACTAAGGGTAACTTTTTAGAGCAAATCTGAAATGGTTTCCTCTGCAGTCCAAACATTTTGAGAGTTTGCCATCAGATGGAAGAAAAAAAAAAAAAAGGTTTGATGAGTATATAAATGAGTATATAAAGACAGACCTGGAGAAAAAAAACCTGAAGCCATATTCGCTGTCATTATGCCTTTTGCTTTGTCAAAATATGTTTTTTCGTTGCTATAATTACTCACACTCAACTAGCTCTGCAGTACATTTGCATTATTGATGCAATTTGATGGTGCTCTGAACTTACGCTCACCCTCGTCGTCTTTCAGCGCTCTGACAAACCTTGTCAGCAATGTTGTTTTGAAGATTTAGCTTCTCTGATAACAGATGCTTGTGAATTTGTGACATTTGATTCGCCTCTTTTGTTTCCTCGGCTGTGCTTAATATAGCCTGGAAATAGTTGTCACTGCAGAAAAAGTGTTAGCTCTGATCACATGACATATATTTTTGTTTTAGTCATGCGAACAAGTGGCAATTATGCAAATGATGCCTCAACTGAAACGGGGTGATTATGATTAGAAAAGTGCCTTGTGTTTATTTATGTTTTTATTGTGTTAACTGTTACGCATCTGACAGCGGGCTCGTTGCCTAGCACTCTCGCCTCTCAATCAGTGGACCCCAGTTTGAGCCCAGAGCAGGACAAAACATGTTGTTGAGGGACGGCGTGGCGCAGTGGGAGAGTGGCCGTGCGCAACCCGAGGGTCCCTGGTTCAAATCCCACCTAGTACCAACCTTGTCACGTCCGTTGTGTCCTGAGCAAGACACTTCACCCCTTGCTCCTGATGGGTGCTGGTTAGCGCCTTGCATGGCAGCTCCCTCCATCAGTGTGTGAATGTGTGTGTGAATGGGTAAATGTGGAAGTAGTGTCAAAGCGCTTTGAGTACCTTCAAGGTAGAAAAGCGCTATACAAGTACAACCCATTTATCATTTATTTGTGTACACCACTCTAAAGATAAGTGCTTACAACGTGACTCCAAGATGCAGAGACTGAAGGGGAAGTGCAGCTAAAAATGTGTTTAAGAAGGAATGCAGCATGGAGGTGCAAAGTATATACAGTGGGGCAAAAAAGTATTTAGTCAGCCACCGATTGTGCAAGTTCTCCCACTTAAAATGATGACAGAGGTCTGTAATTTTCATCATAGGTACACTTCAACTGTGAGAGACAGAATGTGAAAAAAAATCCAGGAATTCACATTGTAGGAATTACAAATAATTTATTTGTAAATTATGATGGAAAATAAGTATTTGGTCAACCATTCGAAGCTCTCACTGATGGAAGGAGGTTTTGGCTCAAAATCTCACGATACATGGCCCCATTCATTCTTTCCTTAACACGGATCAATCGTCCTGACCCGTAAGCAGAAAAACAGCCCCAAAGCATGATTTTTACTCCCCAATGCTTCACAGTAGGTATGGTATTCTTGAGATGCAACTCAGTATTCTTCTTCCTCCAAACACGACGAGTTGAGTTTATACCAAAATGGATACATGGCTGATACAGCAGAGAATTGGGAGAATGTCATGTGGTCAGATGAAACCAAAATAAAACTTTTTGGTATAAACTCAACTCGTCGTGTTTGGAGGAAGAAGAATACTGAGTTGCATCCTGAAAACACCATACCTACTGTGAAGCATGAGGGGGGAAACATCATGCTTTGGGGCTGTTTTTATGCTAAGGGGATAGGACGATTGATCCGTGTTAAGGAAAGAATGAATGGAGCTATGTATCAAGTGATTTTGAGCCAAAACCTCCTTCCATTAGTGAGAGCTTTGAATGGTTGACCAAATACTTATTTTCCACCATAATTTACAAAATAAATTCTTTAAAATTCCTACAATGTGAATTCTTGGATACTTTTAACATTCTGTTAAAATATACCTATGATGAAAATTACAGACCTCTGTCATCATTTTAAGTGGGAGAACTTGCACAATCGGCGGCTGACTAAATACTTTTTTGCCCCACTGTACAATAAGAAAGAAAGGACGCACAATTGCCAATTAGCTCGGACTGTATGAAATCATTATTGTAGCAAAATTATTTGACTTACTCCGTTTTTCTCCACTGATTTCTTTAATTCTATGAATACTGTCCACTTTTTTTTCAGGACTGCCCTTCACTCCCACTTTCTTTCCTCCCATACTCAAAAAAACAAAGTTATGTAGCTCTTTGGCTATAAGGTAATGGCAGCGAGTAAGACCAGGTGTTTTGGTGTTCACTGTGACATTTGCGACGCCAACTAATAGCGAGGATGCTTGGAACACACATTTTTGCTTGCAACGTAAAGCACAAAATTAGCCAAGAAACAGCGCTTATCTAAAAATACTCTCAAATTGGGGCACTCTGAAGTTGAAATTCCAATGTAATAACAAGATTGTATGTGGATTATGCTATCCTGCTTACTATATAGCTGGCAAACAGTCCATAAGTGTTAAAATACGACTGCTGTAGGACCATAAATGCAACACTTAATCAACAGCAATTTTCCTATTTTAACCTAAAATCAATTTGTTGTACACAATGTAATGTTGCTGTTTAATAACAAATCAGCAACTGTCCAACTTATTTGTCTTTTGCTGTCCCATACAGTGGTGAACTGCACAGATCCCGGCATTCCTGCCAATTCCATCCGTGAAAGCAAGATTGAACACGGCAACTTTACATTTGGCAGCGTGGTGTTCTACGACTGTAACTCTGGATATTACCTGTTTGGCTCCTCGGTCCTCACCTGCCAACCAGCGGGTCATTGGGACAAACCTCTGCCAGAATGCATCGGTACAGTTATTATTTTATCGTGCAACATAGGATTTCTCTCTCTAGGCTTGTTAGTTTCATCCTCTCTTCTCCATCCTTTACAAATGTTGTTTGTCCTTCTTTTTTACAGCTTTAATAGCACAGGTTAATAAAATGTGTCTGGGGGCTTTTTCTGAGATCTCTATGCCCCAGTAGCTTATTATTATGTTGTGTGGTACATAATCAATAGAATGTGTCGTAGGATGCTACAAGCTACAGCAAATCTTCTCTAAAAATGAGCCACTTGAGTTTGAACTACAACTTTTATGAGCTACTGCATATGAGGTTGTAATGTTGTTTCCAAACACCCAGCCCATTGTGCACAGTACTTACTGAAATGACTTCACATTTCTTCTCATGACACAGAAGGTAATTTTATGAAACAACAATGCAACACGTTTGGACCTAATGCTTGTTCGGGAATAACAGCAGTCAATTAGTTTTTTGGGAAAGACTTTGAATTTGATTGTGCTCAGTTGGGATCAATAGACACAAAGAAAATAATGATTATTGCATTATCAAATTGTGGATCATAACCATGAAAATCGAGGGAACACTGTACTTTAAATGCGTGTGGTCTTTGAGAAGCTGACATTTTAATAGAAACATCATACACTGTATGTCAATAAATATCATTTGTTAACTGTTAATTATCTCTAGTACCTTTTACGATTCATTAGATTCAGCACCAATTCTCGGTACCTGAGAATTGATACCAATATTCGACAGTACCAATTTTCGGAACCTTTTTTATTAATTGTTTGATAATAAAACCTATCGTTTTAATGTAAGATTTAAACGAGCTGTTTTCTTACTATATTTTTAAGTCTCATTTGCAAGTATTTTATGGTAGTCTCTGCATGTTGTTGCAATACCAAGACATTAGAGGACAGTAGTTTAGAGACTACTTTGTGTTGCCTCGCTAGGAAGTAGTCTTTGCTATAAAGCTAAACGATTGTATTGTCTTATGTTGCAGCCTACAAAGTATTTGTACTGCAAGAAGTGTACTTATTACACACCAGCTGTTTGATCACAACGTGCATCTTGGTTATAGTTTTTATGATCAAATTTGGAGGTGTTGAAATTGCAGTGTACAATCGCTAATGCTAATCAGTGGCAAGTACTGCATATAACAAAGCCAATTAGTATCAAAGTATTGCAGTTTGGAAAGGTGGGGCTTTACGGTCAAGTCTTTTCTATCAGGCATACTTGCTTTGGTGGCATGGACAATTGCAACATTACGTAGAGGCAATCTGGCTGAGTCCGCTGAGAGGTCTGCCTGAGTGCTTGTTTCCCCACCAAGTATTCACGCCGGCGTTTAGTCTGCAACTGGACGTAGCGTCACTACCAACAAAGCTATGGAAATATGGCGCAGCTACATTTTACGTGAATTTATGCCTGAAATTTGGTCGATGCCTATAACAATACAGCATTCGCTACCCATCACAAATTACTACACTAAATATTAAAAGTGATGAGTGTTTTGCAAAATGAACATTTCAGCAGCTATGGATACAATTCTACAAATTCAAATACCAAACCAGGTAATACTTGTTTTGGTGAAAAAAATAATTCAGTATTTTGAAACATTTGTCTGTCAGTGTTTCATCTTTATTATACTGTATTACTATAATGAACTTTACAGACTATTATTGTGATATGTTTACATTATAGACTAAATACTATTTCATACTAATTCATACTTTTCGATATGATCATTTACTTATAAATGAACGCTTTCTATTTTCTTGCCCTCAATACAACAGTTGGAAATAATGTCAGTAAAATAAGAGGCTGTGTGGATATTTATTTTGTGGAGTGTATTGAGCTGAGGTAATACCAATTCCACCATTCATTTGTTTTTTCATTGATATTCTTATTTCCCTCTTTCTCTTGGTCATGCAGAAGTGAACTGCGGCCACCCAGGTAGTCCTCCACACGCAGCGATGATTGGGGAAAAGTTCACCTTTGGTTCTTCAGTCCGGTATTCCTGCTCTGATGATCGCCAGCTCATAGGAGACTCATCACTCACTTGTCAGCTTAATGGTCATTGGAGTAGCCCACTGCCCCACTGCTCAGGTACACACTCACACACACGCACACATACACACACACACACACACACGTCTTTTTTTCCATACTGTCTTTCTTTGACTCTGATATAAAAGTCATCAACATACGGCCATTGGTGCATTGTAGTTCAAAATAATTGCTTTTTGGGGGGGGGGTTATTTCGACATACATATTATGTATTTTGTAAACACCAGATGCATAGACCTGCACCGCTCAAAATCAAACAGCCCAAGTCTCAAAAATGCCATATCATATTAGACAAACTTGCTTTTTTACATAGTTCAATTTGTTAAAAACAAAATAAACTGAGAACATTAGTCATTAACCTGGCCACTTAGACCTGAATTTAGAATTATACTCAAAATCAGATATTAGATTATACGCTGATCCATTTTGAAGACTGGGTCCTGTACTCCATCCATCCATTTCTACCGCGTGTCCCTTTTGGGGTCACGGGAAGTGCTGGAGCCAATCTCAGCTGCATTCGGGCGGAAGGCGGGGTACACCCTGGACAAGACGCCACCACATCACAGGGCCAACACAGATAGATAACATTCACACTCACATTCACACACCAAGGCCCATTTAGTGTTGCCAGTCAACCTATCCCCAGGTGCATGTCTTTGGAGGCGGTAGGAAGTAGGAGTACCCGGAGGGAACCCACACAGTCACGGGGAGAACATGCAAACTCTACACACAAAGATCCCGAGCCCGGGATTGAACTCACGACCTTTGTATTGTGAGGCACATGCACTAACCCCTCTTCCACCGTGCTGCCTAAATGTGCAAGTATTAAAGTTAAAGTACCAATGATTGTCACACACACACTAGGTGCGGTGAAATTATCCTCTGCATTTGACCCATCCACCTTGATCACCTCCTGGGAGGTGAGGGGAGCAGTGAGCAGCAGCAGTGGCCGCGCCCGGGAATCATTTTTGGTGATTTAACCCACAATTTCAACCCTTGATGTTGAGTGCCAAGCAGGGAGGTAATGGGTCCCATTTTTATAGTCTTTGGTATGAGTCGGCCGGGGGTTTGAACTCACGACCTACCGATCTCAGTGCGGACACAAAGCAATACAAATTTAACTTGTTAAAGCACATGTCTGAAATATTTGCAGCACATATGCACACACCGCTTTGCCCACAACAAAAAACACGGCATCATTTGTTTTACTTTTAATTGCTAATCTAAAGTGTTGTGGTTGTTCTGTTACGTCATTAAGTACAATGAGCCATCTCAGCTCGTCGTAGTTCTTTGAGAAACTTGTGACCAAAAGTATCCCATTTAATTGCAATCAATGACTTTGACAAAATGTACTCATGAAGTAATTCATGAGATGTTACTAAAAGTAAAGCTAAGGCACTATTCCTAGCACTGGGTACCATCCTAGATCCCACCTGAAAATTGCACTTTGCTACTTTACCATGCTTGTGGCTTAGTGCATATTTTTAATAGCAACCAAGCTTTATTCCTGATTAGTGAGTGAGAAAGGTTAGAATATGTAATACACTGTCCCAGGAGTGTGGCAGCTCTGGCCCTAAAAGACATTTGGATAATGTTTTTGTCTAAAGTTCAGACAAATTATAGACCAGTACTGTTCATAGCTGACTGAACACATTTACTGGACCCAAACTATTCCCCTGTGGAGCTATTACAGATTTTTTTTGAAACTGTACCTTTGTGCCAAAATAATGGGCCATTACTGTCCACAAGGTCCTGTCGGACAAAAAAAAAAAAAAACATTTCAGATTTTCCCACATTAGACCCGACTCACTGGTGGACTATTTGATGTGTCTGCAGAAAGCCAAAAGTGGAAAATACTTGAGACAATGACACTCGCTCATCTGTCTTCTTCCATTCAGGGAACTTATGACCTCATTGCGTAAATGCAAACTTTACCACAGACTTTATGGAAATCCAGGCAGTAGCAAGAAACGATTTTTCTTGCAAGGTTTTTTTCTAAGTGAAATAAAGTACCCCCCGCACCCCCCTCCTAGTCACTCCAGCACTCTTAGCCTCCATCATCCTGAAGCTCTTTCAACCATTTAAGCGGATTCTCTTTTTCTTCGAAATGCTCACATGTTTTCTTCCATTCACCGACCCAGATATGTTAGCTGACTTGCTGTACAGTTTTTTGGCTTTACATGGCACTGCACTTCCCTTCAATGTTTTTACAGAGTAGCATAGGCGCCGATCTACATTTCTGCCATTGGGTGCTCTGTGTGTGTGTGTGTATTAAAAAAAAAAAAATAGACGTTCAGCCAAGGTAATATCCCATGTGATTTTTGGCTTCATTATTTTGTAAAACAGACCAAAGTCAACACAAAATTAACTACAAGAAGATAGATTTTTCAAAAACAATTTTAAAGATTGAAAGTAGCAAACAATCCCACGCCTCCAGCACCCACGGGATCGGCGCCCATGCAGAGTCGTCACTGGACAAGTAGTGGCAAAAGTGAAGTTGTCCGAAATGCAGTAAGGGAGGCACACAATTGTTGAATTTACAGTACAAGACAGGTTTGCATTTATTCTTTGCTTTTATTTTGCAAAAATAGATGGATGAACTTAGATATGTTTATATTCTTGAATATGTGGGTTTAAAGGCCTACTGAAACCCACTACTACCGATTACGCAGTCTGATAGTTTATATATCAATGATGAAATAATAACATTGCAACACATGCCCTACAGACTTTTTAGTTCACTAAAGTGCAATTTTAAATTTCCCGCGGGTTTCTTGTTGAAAACGTTGCGGAATGATGACGCGTACGCGTGATGTCACGGACTGTTAGGAAATATTAGCACTGCACCACTAGCGGCTAAAAGACGTCTGTTTTAATCACATAGTTACACAGTATTCTGGACATCTGTGTTGCTGAATCGTTTGCAATTTGTTCATTTAATAATGGAGACTATAAAGAACAATGCTGTTGGTGGAAAGAGGTGGATTGCAGCTGTCTTTAGCACCAAGACACAGCCGGTGTTTCTTTGTTTGTTGTGAAGCAGAGCGGTCAAACGAACATGTTTTCTCTACGTCAACCAGCATGATTTTGGATGGGAAAATTGTGACATATATATCTTACCGGAGACATCATTGGATTATTTGTCGTCCTGCAGCAGCTGTCAAAAAAGGCAGCTGTGAGCTTGGCTCCTCGTCTTCTCTCTGAGACACTTCGTGTTCACCGCAGCCATCCGACCTCGAGGTATGCCTTTCCAATCTTTACAATCTCACTAAAACACTATTAAAACAATAAGCAGATAAGGGATCTTCCAGAATTATCCTAGTAAATGTGTCTAATCACATCTGAAACGCTCACACTGCCGCCGCAGTTTTTTTTTGTAGTCCTTCACTATCGATATCGTAATTCACAAATCTTTTATCCTCGCTCAAATGAATGGGGAAATTGTAGCTTTCTCAGTCCAAATTGCTCTTACTGCTGGTGGCTCCCATTATAAACAATGTGAATATGTGTGGAGCCCTACAACTCGTGACGTCACGCGCACATACTTCCGGTAAAAGCAGGGCTTTATTAGCGACCAAAAGTTGCGAACTTTATCGTCGATGTTTTCTACTAAATCCTTTCAGCAAAAATATGGCAATATTGCGAAATGATCAAGTATGACATATAGAATGGGCCTGCTATTCCCGTTTAAATAAGAAAATCTCATTTCAGTAGCCCTTTAAGCCTTCACAATTAATTTTTGAAAAAATACATGTGTGTGTAATCGTGTATGTGTGTGTTTTAAGCGATGAAGAATGCATTTTTTCCTTGTTACTTAGTTAATTGGGCTATCTATTATTTAAATACAATTTCTTTGATTAGCACCCTGCTGTCATGACAAATGAAGCGCTTAGAAAGTGGGGCTCTGCAAAATTCTATAATTTCTTTTCACTTCATTTCCTGGCTTAATTGTTGTGTGTTGCCAACATGACCGCCATGTTTTTGTTTTGTTTTTCACAAAAGCCAAGCTAATGTAAACTGGACAACACAGCAGGTTTTTAATGCAGTGAGTCCCCGAGGCCCACAGGTAGTGATTTTGGTAGATCCCTGGGAAATTCAATGAGTCCCAATTAAAAAATTCATATTTCTTTCTGTTGCTTGTATTACTCTTTTTCTTATATTGTAGCATTAAACTCCTTTGATGGTGGCATGGTATAATATGGTTGTAATTAGCGAATAATTATTTTATGTTCCAAATGTGTCTGAAATTACACAGATACATTTCCAAATGTTGTGTTGTCTTTTACCTGCTTACTCGAGAAAAATGTTGATCTTGTCGTAAGCGACATGTATGTTCAAAGTATTTTTCATCATCGTCACTGCAATATTTTTTATTTTTAAATTTCATTACAGTGTGTCCCGTAAACCAGGTGTTCTTGAGCTTGTTGCGATCGGGTCGCAACTTTTCTGAATTAGTGTGAAGTGATTTATATTTATATTGCGCTTTTCACTAGTCACTCAAAGCGCTTCACACAGTGAAAGCCATAATCGAAGTTACATTTAAACCAGAGTGAGTGGCACTGTGAGCAGGTGGGTAAAGTGTCTCGCCCAAGGACACGACAGCAGTAACTCCGATGGTGGTAGAGGGGATTGAACCTGGAACCCGTCAGTCCATTCATCTTCTTCCTCTCATCCGAGGTCGGGTCGCGGGGGCAGCAGCCTAAGCAGGGAAGCCCAGACTTTCCTCTCCCCAGCTACTTTGTCCAGCTCTTCCCGGGGGATTCTGAGGCCCGAAACATCTCCCTAGGGAGGCGTTGGGGTGGCATCCTGACCAGAAGCCCGAACCACCTCATCTGGCTCCTCTTGATGTGGAGGAGCAGCGGTTTTACTTTGAGCTCCTCCCGGATGACAGAGCTTCTCACCGTATCTCTAAGGGAGAGCCCCGCCACCCGGCAGAGGAAATTCATTGTGGCCGCTTGTACCCGTGATCTTGTCCTTTCGGTCATGACCCAAAGGTCATGACCATAGGTGAGGATGGGAACGTAGATTGACCTGTAAATTGAGAGCTTTGCTTTCCGGCTCAGCTCCTTCTTCACCACAACGGATCGATACAGCGTCCGCATTACTGAAGACGCAGCACCGATCCGCCTGTCGATCTCACGATCCACTCTTCCCTCACTCGTGAACAAGACTCCGAGGTACTTGAATTCCTCCACTTTGGGCAAGATCTCCTCGCCCGGAGATGGCATTCCACCCTTTTCCGGGTGAGAACCATGGACTCGGACTTGGAGATGCTGATTCTCATCCCAGTCGCTTCACACTCGGCTGCGAACCGATCCAGTGAGAGTTGAAGATCTTGGCCAGATGAAGCCATCAGGACCACATCCTCTGCAAATAGCAGATATCCAATCCTGCAGCCACCACACCAGATACCCTCAACGCCCTGACTGCGCCTAGAAATTCTGTCCATAAAAGTTATGAACAGAATCGGTGACAAAGGGCAGCCTTGGCGGGGTCCAACCCTCACTGAATGTCGACCAAGCTCTGACACTGATCGTACAGGGAGCGGACCACCACAATAAGACAGTCCCTTACCCCATACTCTCTGAGCACTCCCCACAGGACTTCCCGGGTTACACGGTCGAATGCCTTCTCCAAGTCTACAAAGCACCTGTAGACTGGTTGGGCAAACTCCCATGGACCCTCAAGAACCCTGCCGAGAGTATAGAGCTGGTCCACAGTTCCACAACCAGGACGAAAACCACACTGTTCCTCCTGAATCCAAGGTTCGACTATCCAGCGTAACCTCCTCTCCAGTACACCTGAATAGACCTTACCGGGAAGGCTGAGGAGTGTGATCCCACGATATTTGGAACACACCCTCCGGTCCCCATTCTTAAAGAGAGGAACCACCACCACGGTCTGCCAATCCAGAGGTACCGCCCCCGATGTCCACACGCAATGTTGCAAAGTCTTGTCAACCAAGACAGCCCCACAGCATCCAGAGCCTTAAGGAACTCCAGGCGGATCTCATCCACCCCGGGGCCTTGCCACCGAGGAGCTTTTTAACTACCTCGAAAACCTCAGCCCCAGAAATAGGAAAGCTCACCACAGAGTCCCCAGGCACTGCTTCCTCATAGGAAGACGTGCTGGTAGGATTGAGGAGGTCTTCGAAGTATTCCCTCCACTGATCGACAACATCCGCAATCGAAGTCAGCAGAACACCATACCCACCATACACGGTGTTGACACTGCACTGCTTCCCTTTCCTGAGGCGGCGGATGGTGGTCCAGAATCGCTTCGAAAATGTCCGGAAGTCGTTTTCCATGGCTTCCCCGAACTCATCCCATGTTCGAGTTTTTGCTTTCGTGTCGCCTGAAGCCGCACCGCTTGGCCTGTCGGTACCTGTCTGCTGCCTCCGGAGTCCTATGAGCCAAAAAAGCCCGATAGGACTCTTTCTTCAGCTTGACGGCATCCCTCACCGCTGGTGTCCTCCAACGGGTTCTAGGATTACCGCCACAACAGGCAACAACCACCTTGTGGCCACAGCTCCAATCGGCCGCCTCGACAATAGAGGTACGGAACATCGTCCACTTGGACTCAATGTCCAGCGCCTCCCTCGTGACATATTCAAAGTTCTTCCGGAGGTGGAAATTGAAACTCTCTCTGACAGGAGACTCTGCCAGACGTTCTCATCAAACCCTCACAATGCGTTCGGGCCTGCCAGGTCGGTCCGGCATCCTCCCCCACCATAGCAGCCAACCCACCCCCAGGTGGTGATCGGTAGAAAGCTCCGCCCCTCTTTTCACCCGAGTGTCCAAAACATGAGACCGCAAATCCGGTGACACGACTACAAAGTCGATCATGGAACTGCGGCCTAGGGTGTCCTGGTGCCAAGTGCACCCTTATGTTTGAACATGGTGTTTGTTATGGACAATCTGTGACGATCACAAAAGTCCAATAACAAAACACCACTCGGGTTCAGATCTGGGCGGCCACTCTTCCCAATCACGCCTCTCCAGTTTTCACTGTTGTTGCCAACATGAGCATTGAAGTCTGCCAGTAGAACGAGGGAATCACCCGGGGGAGCACTCGCGAGCACTCCCTCGAGTGAATCCAAAAAAGGGTGGATACTCTGAGCTGTCGTTTGGCGTGTAAGCACAAACAACAGTCAGGACCCGTCCCCCCACCTGAAGGCGGAGGGAGGCTACCCTCTCGTCCATCAGGTTGAACTCAACCTGGACACACAGCCTGAAGAGGCAATGTGGGTCCCCCCTCCAATGGGCTCACCACCCATAGCAGGGGCCATATATGTGAGCTGGGCGGCAGCCGAAGGCAGGGCACTTGGCGGTCCGATCCTCTGCTACATAAGGTAGCTCTTGGGACGTGGAACCTGGAGCCCTCAGGTCAAATAATATTAAACCATGTGTTAATCACACAGATTATTAATAAGGCTTGGGCTTGTTATAAAGATAAATACTGATCAAATATGCTGCAAAAGAATGGACTCATAATAACGGATGAAAAATCAATGTACATACAATTGTGCAGTGCTTTAATAAATACATTCTAAGTAAATTAATGATAAAAAATAATATACAGTGTCAATACAATTTAATTGTAAATGAGCTTCACCACGCTAGTCATAATTTTGGCTCTTAAGAATTTTCTCTAGGACTTCAGCTTCATATTGTCACTATTGCCAAAAGTGGTGCAAAAGTGTATTACAGACCATACAGACAACAGCTGAGAAAAATATATTTTTTGGCGCCACTCAAAAGGGAAACATTTTAATTTCACTTTTTAAAGTTAACTGCTGACTTTAATGGACTTTTACACAATATTCAATTTTTTTGAGTTTCAGCTGTATAATATAATGACTGAGAGAAAACCTAGTTGGAGGAAAAAATGCAACTTTTCTCTGACTACAATTGAACATTCACCTGTAGTGTCTACTGTAGCAAATAGACCACAAACTTGGTTGCTGCGCGATGACATTCGTCTAGCGCAGGGGGATAAAACTCATTTTGAAATCGGGGCCCACATTGAGAAAAATCTACTCCCTAGTGGGCCGGACTGGTGAAATCATGGCACCATAACTTAAAAATAAAGAAAACTTCAGATTGTTTTCTTTGTTTGAAGACAGAACATGTACAAACCCTGTTTCCATATGAGTTGGGAAATTGTATTCGATTTAAATATAAACGGAATACAATGATTTTCAAATCCTTTTCAACCCATATTCAATTGAATGGACTACAAAGACAAGATATTTGATGTCCAAACTCAAACACTTTTTTTTTTTTGCAAATAATGATTAAATTAGAATTTCATGGCTGCAACACGTGCCTAAGTAGTTGGGAAAGGGCATGTTCACCACTGTGTTACATCACCTTTTCTTTTAACAACACTCAATAAACGTTTGGGAACTGAGGAAACTAATTGTTGAAGCTTTGGAATTTGGAATTCTTTCCCAGTCTTGTTTTATGTAGAGCTTCAGTCGTTCAACAGTCCGGGGTCTCCGCTGTCGTGTTTTACGCTTCATAATGTGCCACACATTTTCGATGGGATACAGGTCTGGACTGCAGGCGGGCCAGGAAAGTACCTGCAGTCTTTTTTTTAACGAAACTACGCTGTTGTAACACGTGCTGAATGTGGTTTGGCATTGTCTTGCTGAAATAAGCAGGGGCGTCCATGAAAAAGACAGTGCTTGGATGGCAGCATATGTTGTTCCAAAACCTATATGTACCTTTCAGCATTAATGGTGCCTTCACAGATGTGTAAGTTACCCATGCCTTGGGCACTAATGTACCCCCATACCATAACAGATGTTGGTGGCTTTGGAACTTTTTGTCGATACCAGTCTGGATAGTTCACTTCCCCTTTGGTCCGGATGACACGATGTCAAATATTTAAAAAAAACAATTTGAAATTTGGACTCGTCAGACTACAGAACACTTTTCCACTTTGCATCAGTCCATCTTAGATGATCTCGGGCCCAGAGAAGCCGGCGGCGTTTCTGTATGTTGTTCATAAATGGCTTTCTCTTTGCATAGTAGAGCTTTAACTTGCACTTACAGATGTAGCGACAAACTGTATATAGTGACAGTAGTTTTCTGAAGTGTTCCTGAGCCCATGTGGTGATATCCTTTAGAGATTGATGTCGGTTTTTGATACAGTGCCGTCTGAGGGATCGAAAGTCACGGTCATTCAATGTTGGTTTCCGGCCATGCCGCTTATGTGGAGTGGTTTCTCCAGATTTTCTGAATCTTTTGATAATATTATGGACCGTAGATGTTGAAATCCCTAAATTTCTTGCAATTAGACTTTGAGAAACGTTGTTCTTAAACTGTTTGACTATTTGCTCAGGCAGTTGTGGACAAAAGGGTGTATCTCACCTCATCCTTTCTTCTGAAAGACTGAGCATTTTTTGGGAAGCTGTTTTTATACCCAATCATGGCACCCACCTTTTCTGAATAAAATATGTTTTGATGTTTATCAGTCAACTCATTGGTGTTAATTTTCAATCTATCAAGATAAAAAAAATTATACCAAAATCAAATTACGATATGTTGTTTATGTAGTTTCATCATTTTGCTTGTCTGATGTAGTAACATCATGTGGTTTATTTTGTGCATATGTAGCATCATCTACTAAGATACAAAGAATTGCTAGTGCGACATCCAGTGGACACATTTAGAACAGCTGTTTCTTTCATTAAAAAAATTCAGGTTAATTTCTATACTTAGCACACTCACCCTGCAGGCCAGAAAACCTTTTTGCGGGCCTGATTCAGCCCTCGGTCCCCACGTTTGACATCCCTGGTTTAGCGGCAAATGTGAACTAGAGCAGGAACAGAATCTGTTTCTCCTCATGCTCATCTAAATAAGAAGGCTTTCATTTCAATTTACCAAATAGCGCTAACTCTAACATTTCAACGTGGCCCACTGTATATTTTCAAACTATAGAAATGATTCCAATGGTTAGAATCTGCACTTTTGAGTGACATGTGAAGCTGTGCTTCATTCAGACGAGGCACAGAGTGGGAGGGGCTTGTTTATGGTCCGGCGAGTATCAGACGGAGGCATATTTTTTCAACAGAGTTCTGAAAAACAGAGATATTGTATCGAATATGTAGATGTTTTTTTACCTTTTCGGTTTACAGTGGGGCAAAAAAGTATTTAGTCAGCCACCGATTGTGCAAGTTCTCCCACTTAAAATGATGACAGAGGTCAGTAATTTTCATCATAGGTACACTTCAACTGTGAGAGACAGAATGTGAAAAAAAAATCCAGGAATTAACATTGTAGGAATTTTTAAGAATTTATTTGTAAATAATGGTGGAAAATAAGTATTTGGTTAACTGTTTAAAGCTCTCACTGATGGAAGGAGGTTTGGCTTAAAATCTCACGATACATGGCCCCATTCATTCTTTCTTTAACACGGATCAATCGTCCTGTCCCCTTTGCAGAAAAACAGCCCCAAAACATGATCTTTCCACCCCCATGCTTCACAGTAGGTGTGGTGTTCTTGGGATGCAACTCAGTATTCTTCTTCCTCCAAACACGACGAGTTGAGTTTATACCAAAAAGTTATGTTTTGGTTTCATCTGACCACATGACTTTCTCCCAATCCTCTGCTGTATCATCCATGTATCCATTTTGGTATAAACTCAACTCGTCGTGTTTGGAGGAAGAAGTATACTGAGTTGCATCCCAAGAACACCACACCTACTGTGAAGCATGGGGGTAGAAACATCATGCTTTGGGGCTGTTTTGAGACAGGACGAATGATCAGTGTTAAGGAAAGAATGAATGGGGCCATGTATCGTGAGATTTTGAGCCAAAACCTCCTTCCATCAGTGAGAGCTTTGAATGGTTGACCAAATAATTTACAAATAAATTCTTTAAAATTCCTACAATGTGAATTCCTGAATTTTTTCTTCACATTCTGTCCCTCACAGTTGAAGTGTACCTATGATGAAAATTACAGACCTCTGTCATCATTTTAAGTTGGAGAACTTGGCTGACTAAATACTTTTTTGCCCCACTGTATGTTTCGCCGTGTTCGTTGCATCTTTGTTGCTCTTGCTGGATTATAAAAGATGCCGATCAAGTCGGTGGTCTGCAGTAGAGGCGCAACGTTCATATATTATTAATATAGGAATGGGCAGTATATACATAGGGACGGTGTGGTGCAGTTGGGAGAATGGCCGTGCCAGCAACCTGAGGGTTCCTGGTTCGATCCCCACCTTCTACCAACCTCGTCATGTCACTGCCTTAGTATTTAGGATGCAGGTCCACAGCACGGGGTGGTATTTTGCCTTTATCCAATAATTGTACATTGTAAATGGCGGGGGGAAACAAAACAAAAAGTGAAACTACTGCATTTCTATGCAGCCGTGCAGGATTTTAGAACAGTCTTCTAACCCTCCGCGGCAGCCGCGTGGCAGACGTTTCCGTTGGGCTTTGCTCCGTTATAAACAATGGAGTTCAAATTGTTTGTATCGTCGCTCCGTGTCCGGTCGGCGTTGGCCTTAACGTAGCCCCTACAACAGGGGTCGGCAACCCGCGGCTCCGGAGCCGCATGCGGCTCTTTGGCCACTCTGATGTGGCTCAGCTGCATAATCGCCAACCCCCCCGAACCTCTCCCGGACATCGCCCGGGGTTAACATTCTCCGATTTTTACTCGGACTACAATATTGGGGGGGTGCCGTGATGACTTTACTTTTAACGTCCTCTACAACATGTTTTGCGCCCGCCTTTACACAATGCTATGTGCGTGCCCGACGGACGCATGCATTTCGCTGCTTTTATTGTCACACGTACGAGATTGCAAGGCATATTTGGTGATACAGGTTACACTGAAGGTTGTGATATAAACTACTTTAACACTCTTACTAATATGCGCCACAATGTGAACCCACACCAAACAAGAATGACAAACACATTTCGGGAGAACATCCTCACAGTAACACAACATAAACGCAACATAACAAATACCCAGAATCCCACGCATCCATGACACGTCCTGGCTATATTTTACAGCCCACCTCAACTGACGCACGGTGGGGGGCGGGGGGTTGTTTTGCTAGTGGAGTGTATAATATAGCCAGGAATTTTCATGGATGCGTGGGATTCTGGATAATTGTTATATTGTGTTTATGTTGTCTTACAGTGCAGATGTTCTCCCGAAATGTGTTTGTCATTCTTGTTTGGTGTAAGGACTAGTGGGCATTGTGGTGCCGGTTCGATTCCCTCGAGGATGCGTTCACGTGAACACAACAAAGGTAGATCTTAAAATATTTATTTAACAAAAAGGGAGCTCTGAACAGAAATACTGGAGCTAATAAAAGCAAACCTAAAACGCTAGTATGAAAACTAGGAAGTAAAAATAGACAAACTAAAATGGCACGTTGGCACAAAACAAGTGGCTTAGCGTGAGAAGCTAGCGAGAATAGAAATACTTGCGTGAAAGCAAATGATCAAAACAGACGTATAGTTGCGTGAGAGCAAACTAGAGTCCCAGGCAGAAGAATGAAAAGAGGAAGGCTTATAAAGGGAAGGTGATTAACAGAGAACAGGTGTGCAGGAACCGGGAGTAACAGCTGAAACTAATAATTAACCATGGAGATTGACTAAACGGGAAATAAACTGATCAAACGGAGAATGAGAACAAAGATGGAAAAATAAACAATAATATGTGAAGATCCGAGTCACAGAGCGCAACAGTTTGGTGTAGATTCACAGTGTGGCGGATATTAGTAAGCGTGTTAAAGTTGTTTATATCACAACCTTCAGTGTGAACTGTATGGCTGTTGAACAACTATGCCTTGCAGCCGTGTACGTGTATATGCGGAAGCCTCAAACAACATGTCACGGGGCTGGCAAGCTGTTTGTACATGTTGTTGAAGGCGTCAAAGGCAATGGCTTCATAGCACGCCCTTATTATTGTTCTCTGGGTAACAATCAGCAGATATTCGCGAGAATGGTTGCGGCTCCCATTGTCTTCTTTATTATGTGAAATGGGTCAAAATGGCTCTTTGAATGGTAAAGGTTGCCGACCCCTGCCCTACAATCACCTCGCGTACCACTGGGGGTATGCGTACCCCACTTTGGGAAACACTGATCTACGGTATGTGTCTGTTCTTATTCTCAACTGCCACCTCTTGTTAATTTATAAGCTGGGGCTTACAGTACATGGCATGTCCAGTCATTTGCCTTTTGTGCTCATCTGTTGCATGGCTGACTTGAAGGCCTTATTATTTCCTTACAAAAGGGTGAGCGGATATTAAGTCGGATACGAACCCAATTCTCCACCAGCCCAATTAGTGAGATTATAGCTGTCACAGGGCATGCGTTGCTGGTCTGCCTCACCTAAACGAAGGAGTCTCATTAAGTCCTGGCAGATGCTATGTTTCGTGCGCACACATGCTGTTTGTACGAGCACTCGTACTTGTGCGTCTTAGCACGTTTATGCTCACAAAGGGAGAGCAATCAAGAGCCCTTTCCCCCAGACACACCCCAAAGGTAGCACATGTGTGTACACGCACACACTTTAACGTTAAAACACTGTCAGACACGACGAGCCTATCATCTTCAGCTGACGCGACAAATCCAGCGTGTGTGCTTCGGAGCACCGTGATGTGCATAGAAGATGTGAGCTTTGCGCAGTGAAGCTTTGTCAACACAGTGACTATTAGCGCAGCTGCTTGCTGATCTGTAGGCCGAGAGCAAGCAGACAACACACAAGAAATGATGCACGGCTCAAGGAACAGGATCTCAAAGCCAATAAAGCGCCGATCCCTTGCAAATAGACAGCATGTACTGAGCCACACAGGCAAGCTCAGCACTCTTGTTTGTTTGTCGCTCAATATGCCAGCTCGATTTACGTGCATATTATCTGAACATCTTCTCATCCATTGCTGTGCCTTCATCGGGTTTTGTTTGGCCGCTGAGTTAATATTTGATTGTTTCTCTTGTAGGATTTTCACCTTCCGTTCCACCTTTTTTCAGCCAGAACAGCACAAGTGGTAGTTTGTGTTCAATGTATCCCCCTTGAATGCAATGTTGAACGGTCCCTTATTGCGAGAGTCTGCTTAACGCTGCATGAAACGTTCGGCGCTCACGTTATTTCCCTGACACCATACCTGTCATCACGTTCTCATTTCCCGGAGCTGGGTGCGAGAATGAGACTGTTTGTTACCCACTGGAGACAACTCTGATAGGAACATGGATGGAGAATTAATGAGACCTATAGAATCCTTTTTACTTGGATGGTGGAGATGAAATGTTGATGTTGAATAGCAGGTTTAGTGAAGCAAAATAAACGGAGCTCACATTCAGTTTAGACACCTACTGATTTGATCGCAGAGTTCAGTGCTTTCCATTAGCAGTCTGTATGGCACATCTTGACTTAAGACTATTTACTAATTCTTCCTTGCCTAAGCGCTCAAAATATGTTACATTGTGACGGTGTCTCTTTGTGTGGGCCCTTTTCAGATCATGCTAAAGATTTCCAAGTGGATTCAAGTTTGGTTTTGTGCCTCTAATATTTCAGAACTTTGTAACACTTTAGTATGGGGAACACAAATTCACCATTAATTAGTTTCTTATTAACATGCAAATTAGTAAGATACTGGCTCTTAATTAGTCATTATTAAAGGCCTACTGAAACCCACTACTACCGACCACGCAGTCTGATAGTTTATACATCAATGACGAAATATTAACAGTGCAACACATGCCAATACGGCCTTTTTAGTTTAATAAATTGCAATTTTAAATTTCCCGGGACTTTTTTCTTGAAAACGTCGCGTAATGATGACGTGTACACGTGACGTCACGGACTGTTATGAATATGAGCGCTGCGCACACACACAGCTAAAAGTTGTCTGCTTTTACGGCATAATTACACAGTATTTTGGACAACTGTGTTGCTGAATCTTTTGCAATTTGTTCAATTAATATTGGAGAAGTCAAAGTAGAAAGACAGAGTTGGGAAGCTTTAGCCTTTAGCCACACAAACACACGGTGATTCCTTGTTTAAAATTCACGGAGGTGAAACTTTAGTATGGATCACAGCGGACATGGATCCCAACCGAATGTCAACCAGCAGGTTTCGGTGAGAAAATTGTGGTAAAAAGTTGCTTCTTACCGGAGATCAGCTGAACTTGCGCCGTCCATAAAACTGCCATCAACTGCCCTGAGACACTGCGGCGTCAAGACACCCGTGGACACACACCTCCGACTATCAGGTACTGTTAAACTCACTAAAACACTACCAACACAATAGAAAGATAAGGGATTTCCCAGAATTATCCTAGTAAATGTGTCTAAAAACATCTGAATCTGTCCCAATGCAATCAAGTTTTTTTTTTTTTCTAGTCCGCCGCTAACAATATCCTCAAACACGAATCTTTCATCCTCGCTCAAATCAATGGGGAAATTGTCGTTTTCTCGGTCCGAATAGCTCTTGTTGTTGGAGGCTCCCATTAAAAACAATGTGACGATGTGAGGAGCCATCAACGGGTGATGTCATCGTCTGCGACTTCCGGTAAAGGCAGGGCTTTTATATAGGCTACCAAAACTTGCAAATTTTATTATGGATGTTCTCTACTAAATCCTTTCGCGAAATGATCAAGTATGACACATAGAATGGACCAGCAGGTTTCGGTGAGAAAATTGTGGTAAAAAGTTGCCTCTTACCGGATATCAGCAGAGCTTGTGCCGTCCATACAGCTGCCGTCGACTTCCCCGAGACAATGCGCGTCAACACACGGCCGTGGACGTACACTTCCGACTTTCAGGTACTGGTAAACTCACTAAAACACTAGCAACACAATAGAAAGACAAGGGATTTCCCAGAATTATCCTAGTAAATGTCTCTTAAAAACATATGAATCCGTCTCAATGCAACGCAATTGCAATCGCGTTTTTTTTTTTTTTTGTTGTTGTTTTTTTTTCTGGTCCGTCATTATCAATATCCTCAAACACGAATCATTCATCCTCGCTCAAATTAATGGGGAAATTGTCGTTTTCTCGGTCTGAATAGCTGTTTTTGTCGGAGGCTCCCATTAAAATCAATGTGAATATATGAGGATCCATCAACATGTGACGTCATCGTCTGCGACTTCCGGTAGAGGCAGGGCTTTTCTCCAGTTGCGAACTTAATCGTGGATGTTCTCTACTAAATCCTTTCAGCAAAAATATGGCAACGTTGCGAAATGATCAAGTATGACACATAAAATGGACCTGCTATCCCCGTTTAAATAAGAAAATCTCTTTTCAGTAGGCCTTTAAGTACTTATTAATAGGGATGATGTTCGAAACCGGTTCTCCCGATTGTTCGATAAGAAAAGAACCAATTCCATGTATTCGAATCCCTTTTTGAGAACCGGTTACCATTGTCGAAGCCACTATACCGTATTTTCGCAACCATAGGGCGCACCGTATTAAAAGGGTCCATGTCATTTACGGGTGCTATTTCTGTAGTTAATGCATAAATAAGACGCAGCGTATTTTTGGGCGCAGGTATGTTTAAACATATGCTAGTTTAAAACATACGCCAGCTTAAAACATACGCTAGCATGCATGGACGCTGTTTTAAAACGACAGCAGGAGCAAAGTTGAGTTCGGTTGTACATTATTGAAGTATTTATCAATGTACTTGCATTATTTTTTGATCAATCCTCATCCAAAGATCCATCAAAGTCCTCATCTTCTGTGTCCAAAATGAACATTTGGGTGAGTTCTCCTTCAAACACGCCAGATTTCCTCTCCTCATTTTCAGTCAGTCTCAATGTCCATTAGCATAGAAAGCTAACACAACAGTAAAAAGCCAACTTCTCTTGCCTCGTTGTGCGTATCGATTCGCTACCGTGCTGGTCCACTTCTTCTCCACAGTGTGCCTCACCGGAATGTCGAAAGTCTGTTGGAAATGTTTTATTTACAACGCACATACCAGCACTATATTGATTGATTGATTGATTGATTGATTGATTGATTGGTTGATTGGAACTTTTATTAGTAGATTGCACAGTTCAGTACATATTCCGTACAATTGACCACTAAATGGTAACACTCAAATACGTTTTTGAACTTGTTTAAGTCGGGGTCCACGTTAATCAATTCATTGTACAAATATATACTATCAGCATAATACAGTCATCACACAAGTTAATCATCATAGTATATACATTGAATTATTTATATTTACAATCCGGGGGGTGGGATGAGGAGCTTTGGTTGATATTAGTACTTCAGTCATCAACAATTGCATCAACTGAGAAATGGACATTGAAACATTGTAGGTCTTACTTAGTAGGATATGTACAGCCAGCAGAGAACATAGTGAGTTCAGATAGCATAAGAACAAGTATATACATTAGAAATACATTTTATTATTTACATTAGGTTATTTACAATCCGGGAAGATAGAATGTGAATGGAGGAGGGTATTGGTAAAGGGTTGAAGTTGCCTGGAGGTGTTGTTTTAGAGAGGTTTTGAAGGAATATAGAGATGCACTTATTTTACACCTGTTGGGAGTGCTATATGCTCTCTGGGGGGTGTCTTTAGCGTAATCTATCACCTGAAACCTTCACCCTATAATGGCCGCTGCTGTCCTCAGTCACGTCCGCTTTTCCTCCATATAAATAGAGTGCCGGCCCAGTCAAATAACATCTATGGCTTTTGGAACTCAGTGCACACACAACAACCTATCTGAATTTGATAAGAGATCCGATAAAGAATTGGTTCGATAAGAGGATTCGATAATGGGTTCGAACTCGATAATTTCTTAACGTACATCATCCCTACTTCTTAATTGGGTTGCAAAATTCCGGGATTATTCAAAGTTGGAAACGTTCCATGGGAATTAACGGGAATATATGGGAATTAATGGGAAATTAATGGGAATAATCATTGAATGCAACATGGTAGATCTTGCAGCCTGATTATTAGCTAAAACAACCTGATTTAATGCAAATTCAAATTAAATTTAACCCTATACTCTGCATTCCTCCCTCACATGTGCAGTGCATTCTTCCATCACATGCCCTGATAATTCCCAGCATGCAACACTATACAGCAGGGCTATTGAGGCCACACTAGTATTTCAGCCCAAGGGCTTCATCCAGTCAGGTAAGTTTTGATGATATTACTGGGGTATATATATTTGATCTATGGTATTTAAGTTTAATAGAGGTGTAATTTCTTGTTACTGTGTGACTGTAGGCTACTTCAGCAGACTTCCACTCAAGCTCGCAAGCTGTTCCTGTACTTGTTAAATGATTTTGGTGCCAATACCTCTTGCTAGCTAAGTTCATGTACCACCACAGTCTCATAATAAGCTGAAAATATTTCTCCGTTAGCCGTGATGCTAATTTTCTTTATGTTAAATCCCATTCATTTATGTTAACGATGTTAGCGCTCCGAATTTACCTTTTTTGTGGTCTGTAAAGTTCAACTAGCAAATACTAAATCGAAACGTGTAGTTTCCTCTCCCTTCTGTTCTGATATCCATTCTGTTGTCATACAAGAATTTAGGTTATGGTTTGGATTTAGCATGCTGATTGACTGTTCATTTATTCATTTAGCCTATTTATATTAATTTGTCCATCAGTAAAATATTTTTAAAGACTACTAAAATTGTTTAGCTGACTATTTATATATGTGTGTGGCATTGCATTAGTGGTTTACAAGAATAAATAAACACAAACAGAATAATGCCACATACACCATCTATATGTATTTGTCTATGTGCGTCAGCATATAGATAAGTGCCAAATAATATATAATTATTGTAATTCCCCATTAATTCCCATATATTCCCATTAATTCATCCAGACGGTGTCCAACTTTGAATGATCAAAAAATGGTCAATATTTCCAAACTTCCCGAGCTTAACTTTCTCGTGGTAAATTTCCGGAAAGTTTCCAGAAATTTACCGGAAACTTTCCACCTTTGCAACCCTACATATTTATACCTCATTCTGCTTGGCCTTTTTATACAACCATTAAGCCATTAACTAAGAGTCTTCCCTCAAAAACCTCCGAATTATTGCTTATTAGTAACCCTAACCCTAACCCTTATATATTCCCCTAGTGTCTAAATAACTCTAACTTAAGTCTTTGTTACTTTAATAAGCAACTAACTAATGGTGAATATGTTCCCCATACTAAAGTGTTACCCAGAACTTCAATTTTCTTACAGTAAAGCTACTACCATATTTTCCGGGCTACAAAGCGCCGCTAGATATAAGCCACACGCGCTTTATTTTTGGACAAATGTTATATTGTATATGTGGCAGCACAAGTCTACAAGCCGTAAGGTTACACATTGAAACATGAAATATTTACACAGGCGCTTGTGTTCATCCACACATTTACCAAAAGGTAATGACTGCCAGGCTACCAGAGTGGTCAGCGAGTGCAGTCGTCACATCCTTCTCCTCCTCCTGCACGCTAAAACCGCTGCAGTTGTCTTCTTCATCATATATTTATTTTCCAAACGTTGATTGTCTTCGCCTTTGGGGCTGTCTTGTGCATTTCGTCATGTCTTTTCCATGAAGAGGGTGACTCTATAACACGCTAAATGGCTGAATTATTGTGTGAGTGCTTTGGATTTAATGTGAACAATGTTGTGCTTGTGAGGTGAAAGCAAGACAACTTGAAATATCTTTGACACACATACCTGTGTGCCGTTTATTCAAACCAAGAGCAGAAGTATCTTATTACATAAAGCGACTCAAAATGACGATCACCACACACCCCCAACTTTGGGTGAAACTGTTGACGGTCACATATAGGAGCAGCACTGAATTAGTCACTCTTAACTGCATAGATAAATAGTGAACAAGAACAACATTGTTATGTGCACACTAGAACAATGGCAGTGAATAATGACGACAAAGTCAAGTAAACAGGTGTGGTGAATTATGTCCTTAAGTCAGCCGCTACAACAATTACATTGGTCCGCCATGACTCCTTCAGCAATTTCATTGGTCTCATGTGACATGGCAAAATTTGTTGGCGGCATGTGAACCTGGAAAAATCCATAAATTAGCCGCAGCATTTTATAAAGCGCAGGGTTCAAGGCGTGGGAAAAAGTATCGGCTCATAAGACCTCAAATTATCGTAGTTTATTCACATCAGAGGTCAGAAACATTTAGGATTTTGCCGTCTCTTCCACTTAACAAAAATAGTATAGAGCCGCAAAACGTAACACAGCTTATAAGCTTTTGAATGTTTTTATCTTTTTTATTTTCTGTTTTTATCTTAATTGGCAAGTATTTGTGGTTAGCTTACCCAAAGGTTTGCACATTCTCTAAGCTAAACTGAACACACAGGCTTCTTTCTTTCTTTCTTTCTTCGTTTATTTCGAACATCAACACATTTACAATACAATACAGACAATTTAATATCACCTCACATAAACATCATGTCCGAAAAGGAGTAGGAAGAAGCAAAGCCTATTTAATCCTACCCCTTTCCCACGTCAGAGCGCCCACAAATGTATACACTCATTTACTGACCCTTTTTACAGCAAAATAGTAAAATGACATCTGTGAATGAGTAATACAACAGTTATGTAACATGTAATTAATTAATTCAGTCATTACCAACATACTGAGATGAAGAATATCTTATTTTCAATAAGGTTGAAAGTGTTTCTCATAATTCTTCTTCTTTGTACTTTGTAAGCACACCAACTTTCTCTAACCAATATTTAATAAATATGAAAAAGATGTGAGGAAAATCATACTCACCTGTGTTATGTCTGGTTTTAATATACGTATGTTTTATCTTCATGTACTGCATAGGCTGCACTTACAAACCCCGTTTCCCTATGAGTTGGGGATTTGTGTTAGATGTAAATATAAAAGGAATACAATAATTTGCAAAACATTTTCAACCCATATTTAGTTGAATATGCTACAAAGACAACATATTTGATGTTCAAACTGATAAACTTTTTTTTTTTTTTTTTTTTTGCAAATAATCATTTACTTTAGAATTTGATGCCAGCAACACGTGACAAAGAAATTGGGAAAGGTGGCAATAAATATTGATAAAGTTGAGGAATGCTCATAAAACACTTATTCGGAAGATCCCACAGGTGTGCAGGCTGATTGGGTATTAAAACAGCTTCCCAAAAAGTGCTCAGTCTTTCACAAGAAAGGATGAGGCGAGGTACACCCCTTTGTCCACAACTGCGTGAGCAAATAATCAAACAGTTTAAGAACAACGTTTTTCAAAGTGTAATTGCAAGACATTTAGGGATTTCAACATCTACAGTCCATAATATCATCAAAAGGTTCAGAAAATCTGGAGAAATCACTCCACGTAAGCGGCATGGCCGGAAACCAACATTGAATGACCGTGACCTTCTATCACTCAGATGGCACTGTATCAAAAACCGACATCAATCTCTAAAGGATATCACCACATGGGCTCAGGAACACTTCAGAAAACCACTGCCACTAAATACAGTTCATCGCTACATCTGTAAGTGCAAGTTAAAGCTCTACTATGCAAAGCAAAAGCCATCTATCAACAACATCCAGAAATGCCGCCGGCTTCTCTGGGCCCGATATCATCTAAGATGGACTGATGCAAAGTGGAAAAGTGTTCTGTGGTCTGACGAGTCCACATTTCAAATTGTTTTTGGAAATATTCGATATTGTGTCATCCGGACCAAAGAGAGAGCGGACCATCCAGACTGTTATTGACGCAAAGTTCAAAAGCCAGCATCTGTGATGGTATGGGGATGCATTAGTGCCCAAGGCACGGGTAACTTACACATCTGTGAAGGCACCATTAATGCTGATAGGTACATACAGGTTTTGGAACAACATATGCTGCCATCTAAGCGCCGTCTTTTTCATGGACGCCTCTGCTTATTTCAGCAAGACAATGCCAAGCCACATTCAGCACGTCTTACAACAGAGTGGCTTTGTAAAAAAAGAGTGCGGGTACTTTCCTGGCCCGCCTGCAGTCCAGACCTGTCTCCCATCGGTGGCGCAAAATGAAGCGTAAAATACGACAGTAGAGACCCCGGACTGTTGAACGACTGAAGCTCTACATAAAACAAGAATGGGAAAGAGTTGCACTTTCAAAGCTTCAACAATTAGTTTCCTCAGTTCCCAAATGTTTATTGAGTGTTGTTAAAAGAAAAGGTGATGTAACACAGTGGTGAACATGTCCTTTCCCAACTACTTTGGCACATGTTGCAGCCATGAAATTCTAAGTTAGTTATTATTTGCAAAAACAATATATAGTTTGAGTTTGAACATCAAATATCTTGTGTTTGTAGTGCATTCAATTGAATATGGGTTGAAAAGGATTTGCAAATCATTGTATTCCGTTTATATTTACAACTAACACAATTTCCCAACTCATATGGAAACGGGGTTTGTACATTTGTAATTTGGAACTTGTGTCCTGAACCAAACCTTAAACAAAAAAGATTCTAGATGCACTCTTTGGTGCAGTTAGCTTGGAATTCCCACCAATGTTTTCATCATCCAATCCAAGGCTGCACGGGAATGAGTAAATTAATCAAGTAAAGTCATGATTTGTGAGGATTTCATGACGCAAGTCATGTACATTAAATATTGCAAAAAAAAAACGCCATCTGCTGGGTTAAATAAACTGGTTAATATTATATGATGCTATTTTTTATCATCTTCAATTGTATAAAATGCTTCTAAAATATACATTCAAAGGGTATTGTTGTCTCAGTCACACTGAGGGAGAAAGAAGAGCAGAGTAATACAAACTCGTTATGTACCATATTTGTCATTTCTGCAGACATTTTGCTTTTTGTTTTGTCTTAACGCTCTTTTGTCTGTGTTACGTTCACTTCCGAGCTCAATTTTAACCGAACTGCACCAGGGTTCTGCTTGACAGCTTCTTTGTTGTGCGCCACAGTTGGGAAGATTGCATTCAAACTAGCAGAGCAAGCACCAGAGTTCATTTTAAATGAACCAGACATAACCATTGTGAACACACCCTTAAGCAATCATGTTTGATGTTGTTTTTTCCTTTGCCCGAAGATGATCTGTTTTATTTCCAACTGAATTGTCCAGATTTGTATTCCACAGTTAAAGGCCTACTGAAATTATATTTTCTTATTCAAACGGGGATAGCAGGTCCATTCTATGTGTCATACTTGATCATTTTGCGATATTGCCATATATTTTTTTAAAGGATAGCGTAGAGAACATCGACGATAAAGTTCGCAACTTTTGGTGCTGATTAAAAAAGCCTTGCCTTTACCGGAAGTCGCAGACGATGACGTCACAAGGGTGAGGGCTCCTCACATCCTCACATTGTTTTTAATGGGAGCCTCCAGCAGCAAGAGCTATTCGGACCGAGAAAACGACAATTTCCCCATTAATTTGAGCGAGGATGAAAGATTTGTGGATGATATTGATAGCGAACGACTAGAAAAATTAAAAATTAAAAAATAAAGTTAAAAAAAAAAAAAGGCAATTGCATTGGGACGGATTCAGATGTTTTTAGACACATTTACTAGGATAGTTCTGGGAAATCCCTTATCTTTCTATTGTGTTGCTAGTGTTTTAGTGAGATTAAATAGTACCTGATAGTCGGAGGGGTGTGTCCACGGGTGTCTTGAGGCCAGTGTCTGATGGAAGTCACAACAGATACAAGGACGGCCAAACTCCTCAGATCTCCGGTAAGAGGCGACTTTTTAACACAATTTTCTCACCAAAACCTGCCAGTTGACAAGTGGTCGGTAACCATGTTCGCTTGACCGCTCTGATCCATAGTAAAGCTTCACCCCCGGGAATTTTAAACAAGGAATTATCGTGTGTTTGTGTGGCTAAAGGCTAAAGCTTGCCAACTCCATCTTTCTACTTTGACTTCTCTATTATTAATTGAACAAATTTAAATAAATTCAGCAACACAGATGTCCAGAACACTGTTTAATTGCGTGATGAAAAGAGACGACTTTTAGCCGCAAATGGTGCTGCGCTAATATTTCCTGACAGTCCGTGACGTCACGCACACACGTATTCATTCCGCGACGTTTTCAACAAGTAACTGCGGGAAATTTAAAATTGCAATTTAGTCAACTAAACCGGCCGTATTGGCATGTGTTGCAATGTTAATATTTCATCATTGATATATAAACTATCAGACTGCGTGGTCGGTAGTAGTGGGTTCCAGTAGGCCTTTAAAGGTGCTGTTTGCAACTTCCTCACACCGGTGGTGTTCCTATTATATTTTTTGATTTGCAAAATAATATGTTGCAATAATATTAGCAAAATAATATTTTGCAATAGTATTTGCAAAATACTATTTTGCAAATCAAAAAATATAACAAGAACACCACCATCCAGCTTATGTTCCCATTAATGGTTTGACAGTACATATTTGTTTGACAATTGTCTATTTTTTTTCCACAATTACATTTTTTATGTCTTAAACATTTTTAACGACCCGAATAAAATGATTAGTGTTTACGGCGGTCACTCACCGGGTCTCGTGAACACGTATACAGGGAGTGCACGCACACATACAAAAGCAGTCCAAGAGAAGCAACAAACAATTTTCAGTCATGTTGTTGTTATGATAAAATATACATTTAATGACAGTTAATAGAAGCTATCCAAATTGCTATTATTTGCACATGCACGTGCCTGTGTTACATACTTGCGTAGTCGGGTCATTACGTACAAGAAGCCATGAGAGGGCGGGAAATACTTCATAAAAGACATTGGAAAATTGCCGCCCTGTAGACATGGGTGTAAATGTTGCAAACAACCCCTTCAATTGTGTACCTTCTGAATTGTCATCATCATTATCAGTGAGTTCCATCGTCTCAATGAAGTTTGGAGGTCATGGTTTGCCAGTAAGGGTGGGATTTTTGGGGCATTTCACGATTCGATAACGATTCAGAAGCAATGATTCAATCAAAAATCGATTATTGATGAATCTGTAATATATGTATTTTGATGCAGTTTGACATTTTTTATTCCTTTCACAAAATAAGCGTTTATCACTTTCAACTTTTAAAAACAGTGCATTAGTAATACGAAACAGTTAAATTAATTTCCATCACCCATCCATCCATTCATTTTCTACCGCTTGTCCCTTTCGGAGTCGCGGGGGGTGCTGGAGCCTATCTCAGCTGCATTCGGGCGGACGCGGTTTACACCCTGGACAAGTCATTTGTTCAATTAATAGAAATGTGTGGACCATAAGTGCCTTATAATGAAGGAGCTGTTCGGATCACTCAGTGAGGTGGCTCAATCAATTATTGACGTTTACTATCGGGCGGAAGGTGGTGTACACCCTGGACAAGTCGCCACCTCATCGCAGGAGAATATTTTTAAGGTATTTTTGGGTTCATTGAGGTTAGCTAATTTTACTTGTTTTGGAAAGTTTTGACTAGCCAAATGTTTTTGTTCTATTGGCAGATAATTGTGCTTGGTTCAAATAAAATACCCCTAATTTACTTTTTGCAGTGTGGTGAACATGCGTTACCCCAGTGTTTTTCAACCACTGTGCCGCGGCACACTGATGTACTGTGAGATATTGTCTGGTGTGCCGTGGGAGATGATGTAATTTCACCTAATTGGGTTAAAAATATTTTTTGCAAACCAGTAATGAATAGTTATAATCCGCAAATGTGCCGCTGAGTGTCTGTGCTGTCTAGAGATTGGCAGCGTAACCATGTAATAATCTTCCATATCAGTAGGTGGCAACAGGTAGCTAATTGCTTTGTAGATGTCAGGAACATGGTTTGTCGTGATCACAATATGCAGACGACAGCGGGAGGCAGTGTACAGGTAAAAAGGTATCTAATGCTTAAACCAAAAATAAACAAAAGGCGAGTGCCGCTAAGAAAAGGCATTAAAGCATAGGGATGGCTATGCAAAAGGAAGCTAAAACTAAACTGGCTGCAAAGTAAACAAAAACAGAATGCTGGACGACAGCAAAGACTTACAGCGTGTGGAGCAGCAGACGGCGTCCACAAACTACATCCGTACATGACATGACAATCAACAACAAAATAGGAGCCGAGACAAGAATTAAAACTACACTACACACAGGAAAACGCCAAAAAACTCAAAAATAAGTCACGTCGTGTGACTTATTTTGGTGGTGACAGTACACCTGCTTTGAGACAAGAGCTATAGTGATGCATGCTTGGTTATGGTTTAAAGTCATAAACAACAATTGTGACAACGACTTTTTAACTGTCAACTGAGTTTCGTTTTTTTTAATGATTTATGCTGGTGGTGTGCCTCCAGAATTTTTCAACATAAAAAATGTGCCTTGGCTCAACAAAGGTTGAAAAACACTAAAGTGTTAGCAAATGTATTTTATTTGTAACTGCAAAACTTCTGTCGGTCAAGTACGACTCAAACAATTGAAAAACAGTCCCATGAAGGCCAACTATTCGGGCGAATCGTTCAATGAAGCTGGCGTGGTCAAAGGTATTAAATGCAGCAAGTACGTCCAACATCTCCACCATGACAGACTTTTTGGAGCCACGGGACAAAATAATATCATTCTGGACTTTAAACAGTAATGTGTCGTGATCTAAAACCAGACTGAAACTTTATCTAAAATAGTATTGTTGTAATATTGTATCGGATTATTGTTGGCATCATAACAGAAGTGAAAACGTTGAATCGGGACAACCTTCCTGTTAGCCAATTATACAGTATGTTTCATCACACGACCGTGACAGGGGCGATCATTTGCAACCGTAAAAAATGCATCAAGCTCGTGAGGTCAACCCCTTGTGCATCATTCCTAATAACCACAGTTGGTTGCCACTTACGTCTGCCTCGCACACTTTATAGATAGAGAGCGGCTGGTGTCAAAGCTGTAAAAAGTATTAATGCTCCAGGTTGTTGGCTTGGGGACAAATGCTCATTGGAGCATTGTGTGTTTTATTGCGGCCTTCTGGACAACTCCAAAGATGTACGATCAAAAGTCCGTTTTGTGTTGCCGGGCTGCTTGACAGACATGGAACGCTGGATTCACAATGATACCGACTTGAAAGGTCCCTCTGTGAGAGTGCCTATCTAGCTGAGGGGGACACTGCCTTGTGTTTCTTTCTTTCATGGCTCCTTGTGTGGTTATCTCTCCCTGCAGGCGACACTGCGGGCACCTGCGGGGATCCTGGCACGCCTGCACATGCCAGCAGGGAGGCTGGCAACTTCAAAGTGCGAAGCAAGGTGCGGTTCACCTGCGCAGTGGGACATACGCTGTACGGCTCGGCAGAGAGGATCTGCTTCCCCAACGGGACGTGGTCGGGCAGACAGCCGTTCTGCAAACGTAAGGGAACTCACACGATGTCTCTGTGTTATGTTTGCAACAATGGGCGAGGAGAGGAGGCTTCAAAACAATACTATACTCATACAGTATTTCGTCACACTCAGTGACAGATCCGCCTTTGAACCGGTGGCGTTAGACAAAAAGACGTGGGATGATTTTGCTCTCCAAAAAGTGCCTATAACATCAAATTATAAACTGCAATATTTGAACAGTATCAAAAAATATAATGCATGTGGTAAAGGTGGATGTGCATGCTGCAGGCTTCGACAACGTCACTCTAATGCAGTGTTTTTCAACCACTGTGCCGCGGCACACCAGTGTGCTGTGAGATAAAGTCTGGTGTGCTGTGGGAGATTGTATAATTTCACCTATTTGGAGTAAAAAATATTCTTTGCAAACCAGTAATTCTAGTCTGCAAATGATGTGTTGTTGTTGAGTGTCTGTGTTGTCTAGAGCTCGGCAGAGTAACCGTGTAATACTCTTCCATATCAGTAGGTGGCAGCCAGTAGCTAATTGCTTTGTAGATGTCGGAAACAGCGGAAAGCAGTGTGCAGGTAAAAAAGTGTCTAATGCTTAAACCAAAAATAAACAAAAGGTGAGGGCTTTTTAAAGGATTTGAAGCTTAGGGAAAGCTATGTAGAACAAAACTAAAACTGAACTGGCTACAAAGTAAAGAAAAACAGAATGCTGGACGACAGCAAAGACTTACTGTGGAGCAAAGACAGCGTCCACAAAGTACATCCCCACAAAGAAGGATGAAAATAACTGAAATATTCTTGATTGCTAAAACAAAGTAGACGCGGGAAATATCGCTCAAAGGAAGACATGAAACTGCTACAGGAAAATACAAAAAAAAAGAGAAAAAGACACCAAAATAGGAGCGCAAGACAAGAAGTAAAAGACTACACACAGGAAAAGAGCAAAAAAGTGCAAATAAGTCAGGGTGTGATGTGACACGTGGTGACAGTACACCTACTTTGAGAAAAGAGCTATAGTCATGCATTCTTGGTTATGCTTTAAAGTCATATCCAACAATTGTGACAACTTTTTACTGTCAACTGGGTTTCATTTTCTAATGATTTCTGATGGTGGTGTGCCTCCGCATTTTTTCAACGCAAAAAATGTCCCTTGGCTCAAAAAAGGTTGAAAAACGCTGTTTAAATGAATATATGTATAGTTCAATACATTAAAGCAGGGATATTAAACGTATGGCCCGCGGGCCAGATCAGGCCCACTAACAGGTTTTATCCGGCCCGCGGGATGAGTGTGCTAAGTTAAAAAATGAGCCGAAATTTTTGAATGAATGAAACAGCTGTTCTAAATGTGTCCACTAGATGTCGCAATAGCAATTCTTTGTATCTTTGTAGATTATGATCCATCCATCCATCCATTTCTACCTCGTATTCCCTTTTTTGGGGGTCGCGGGGGGCGCTGGTGCCTATATCAATCTGGCGGAAGGAATGTACACCCTGGACAAGTCCCTACCTCATCGCAGGGCCAACACAGATAGACAGACAACATTCACACTCACATTCACACACAAGGGCCAATTTAGTGTTTCCAATCAACCTATCCCCAGGTGCATGTCTTTGGAAGTGGGAGGAAGCCGTAGTAGCTGTAGGGAACCCACGCATTCACGGGGAGATCATGCAAACTCCACACAGAAAGATCCCGAGCCCGGGATTGAACCCAGGACGACTAAGGACCTTTGTATTGTGAGGCAGACGCACTAACCCCTGTTCCACCGTGAAGCCCGTAGATTATGATACATAAGTAAAATAAAGATAAACCACATGATGTTAGTGCCTGCGATGAGTTGGCGACTTGTCCAGGGTGTAAACCGCCTTCCGCCCAATTGTAGCTGAGATAGGCTACAGCGTCCCCCGCGACCCTGAAGGGAATAAGCGGTAGAAAATGGATGGATGAATGGATGGATGTTAGTGCACCAGTCGAAATAAATAACATCCTGTAATTTGATTTTGATATTTTTTTATTTTGATGGATTGAAAATGAACACCAATGAGTTGACTGTTGAACATTATCACATAATTTATTTTACAAAGTATAAATAAAGATGGAGTACTATTAACCGCAACATGTAAGTGTAAAAAAAACAACATAACTTTTTAAAGAAATTTAACAATCTAAAGTTGTGTTTATTTTTAAGTTATCATGCTGTGATTTTACCAGTCCGGCCACTTGGGAGTAGATTTTTTTTTCCATGTGGCCCCCGATCTAAAATGAGTTTGACACCCCCGCATTAAAGCATGCATTGAACCTCACATTTTTTTTCATTTGGACAAAGTTCTCGACACTTTGGTCAACCTGTGGTACGGACTGTGGTGAACTAACCCTTGTGAATTTTGACGTACAAATAAAATACCCCTTTTTTTTTGTTTTTTTTTGTTTTTGTTTTTGTTTTTGAACACTGACTTTTTGCAGTGTGGTGAATATGCGTTACCCCGGTGTTTTTCAACCACTGTTTTGCGGCACACTGGTGTACTGTGAGATATTGTCTGGTGTGCCGTGGGAAATTATGTAATTTCACCTAATTGGGTTAAAAATATTTTTTGCAAACCAGTAATTAATAATATTTATCTGCAAATGTGCCGTTGAGTGTCTGTGCTGTCTAGAGATCGGCAGCGTATCCATGTAATACTCTTCCATATCAGTAGGTGGCAACATGTAGCTAATTGCTTTGTAGATGTCAGGAACATGGTTTGTCGTGATCACAATATGCAGACGACAGCGGGAGGCAGTGTGCAGGTATAAAGGTATCTTATGCTTAAACCAAAAATAAACAAAAGGCGAGTGCGGCTAAGAAAAGGCATTGAAGTTTAGGAATGGCTATGCAAAAGGAAGCTAAAACTAAACTAGCTGCAAAGTAAACAAAAACAGAATGCTGGACGACAGCAAAGACTTACAGCGTGTGGAGCAGCAGACGGCGTCCACAAACTACGTCCGTACATGACATGACAATCAACAACGAAATAGGAGCCGAGACAAGAATTAAAACTACACTACACACAGGAAATTATAAACTGCAATATTTGAACAGTATCAAAAAATATAATATATGTATTGCCCGATTGTAGCTGAGATAGGCGCCAGCGCCCCCCGCAAATCCGAATGGGCATAAGCGGTAGGAAATGGATGGATGGATGGATGTGGTACATGTGGATGTGCATGCTGCAGGCTTCGACAACGTCACTCTAATGCAGTGTTTTTCAACCACTGTGCCGCGGCACACCAGTGTGCCGTGAGATAAAGTCTGATGTGACGTGGGAGATTGTCTAATTTCACCTATTTGGGGTAAAAAATATATTTCGCAAACCAGTAATTCTAGTCTGCAAATGATGTGCTGTGGTACGGACTGTGGTGAACGAACCCTTGTGAATTTTGACGACATTATTTTAAAAGAACCCCAGCTCTTCTTCCGCCGTGGCTTATCTCAGGAGGTTCAATCGGGTATCAAGGCAAATTTTTGAGTGCTTTGCTCTCCTCTCCTTTACCGCGGGCCAGCTGGGCATGGTGCCAGTGTCATTTCTAATATGACAGGCCAACGCAGCAGACCCTCTGAGTTCCTCTCCCTGTGTCGCTTTTCCATTCAATCTCTCTCTTTTTTCCCTCCGTCTCGCTCGATCGCTCATTTCCTCCAGCCAACCTTTTTTTTATCTCGTTTCTGCCCAGATTTCTCTCCCACTTAATCTTATTGTCTGGCTACCTTTTTTTCAGTGTCTTTTCTTCCCTCCGTCCTCACTTGCTGTCTCCTGACTGAATACCTAATGTGAGCGCGTGCACGTGTTTGCGCGTGCCTAATGATGATTATAGCACCTGGTGGCGTGTGTGAGTAATATGCTCGCGCATCCATAAGTGTTTGTTTCAGCATATGTGCTAATTGACAAACCTGTGCAGTTGCCACAACATATCTCCTTCCTGCATGAATCACGGTGTCATATGTTCCAGGCAATTAGGTGATTTACAAAGCAAATCAGCGTTCTAATTAGACTTGATGCTGAGCAGGAGAATAATACAATAATTTTGTCTTTTTAGAAAACATTTAGCCTTGCAATATATTTAGAAATGTGTACAAGATGATAATTTGGCACACTGTTTTGTAAAGTTCATTAAAACATATTTGTTTCTAAACATTTATTACATTAGGCTTAAAGGGGAACTGCATTTTTTTTTCATTTTACAATCATTACGAAAGACATGACGACAGATGGATTTTTTTAAATGCATTCCAAATACTAAATACATAAAAAACTAAAAAAAATCTGCTTACAGCTCCAGCTATTGAGAGGTCCTTTATTGCGCCCATAAAATCCCCCCAAAAAAACATTCAAAAAGGGCCAAAAATAACCCATTTAGAGTGGGGCAAAAAAGTATTTAGTCAGCCACCGATTGTGCAAGTTCTCCCACTTAAAATGATGACAGAGGTCTGTAATTTTCATCATAGGTACACTTCAACTGTGAGGGACAGAATGTTAAAACAAAATCCAGTAATTCACACTGTAGGAATTTTAAATAATTTATTTGTAAATAATGGTGGAAAATAAGTATTTGGTCAACCATTCAAAGTTCTCACTGATGGAAGGAGGTTTTGGCTCAAAATCTCACGATACATGGCCCCATTCATTCTTTCCTTAACACGGATCAATCGTCCTGTCCCCTTTGGAGAAAAACAGCCCCAAAGCATGATGTTTCCACCCCCATGCTTCACAGTAGGTGTGGTGTTCTTGGGATGCAACTCAGTATTCTTCTTCCTCCAAACACGACGAGTTGAGTTTATACCAAAATGGATACATGGATGATACAGCAGAGGATTGGGAGAATGTCATGTGGTCAGATGAAACCAAAATAGAACTTTTATACCTTTTTACCTTTTAAATTCCTTCCTCTTCTTTCCTGACAATTTAAATCAATGTTCAAGTAAATGTATTGTTTTTATTATAAAGAATAATAAATACATTTTAATTGAATTCTTCATTTTAGCTTTTGTTTTTTCGACAAAGAATATTTGTGAAATATTTCTTCAAAGTTATTATGATTGAAATTCAAAACATTTTGGGGGGCAAATCTAGAAAATCTGTAGAATCAAATTTAAGTCTTATTTCAAAGTCTCTTGAATTTCTTTTAACATTTTAGTTCTGGAAAATCTAGAAGAAATAATGATTTGTCTTTGTTAGAAATATAGCTTGGTCCAATTTGTTATGTATTCTAACAAAGTGCAGATTGGATTTTAACCTATTTAAAACATGTCATCAAAATTCTAAAATTAATCTTAAGCAGGAAAAATTACTAATGATGTTGCATAAATTATGTTTTTAATTTTTTCAAAAAGATTCGAATTAGCTAGTTTTTCTCTTCTTTTTTTCGGTTGAATTTTGACTTTTAAAGATTCGAAATTGAAGATAAACTATTTTTCTAAATTTAATTTTCCTTTTTTTTGTGTTTTCTCGTCTTTTAAACCGTTCAATTAAGTGGTTTTTTTCACCATTTATTCTCTACAAAAAACCTTCCGTAAAAGAAAAAAAAATGTATGACGGAATGACAGACACAAATACCCATTTTTTTAAATATATATATGGATTTTTTTTATTAAAGGTAAATTGAGCAAATTGGCTGTTTCTGGCAATTTATTTAAGTGTGTATCAAACTGGTAGCCCTTCGCATTAATCAGTAACCAAGAAGTAGCTCTTGGTTTCAAAAAGGTTGGTGACCCCTGCGCTACACGCTACAAAACCTGAAATTGGAGGTGTGGGAACACTTTGGATAGACAAAGGTATTAATTTCGAAAACCTGCAGAAATAAAGGGGTTGAACACTATTAGCTGCGGCATTTGCCGATCACCACCATTTTTTACACACCAAAGTAAAGGTAACACATAATAACAGAGTGAAATGATGGTAGTGGCAGGTTACCTAATGAAGCATTAAGTTGGAAGGGATTTAAATATAAACATGTCCCTAACAATCTGTGGCGTGACGGTTAAACTGTCAGTTCAGTGCAAACAAACAATTAGCAAAGCGGCATTCTTGTCCGTAGTCTACTGTATTATTTGATCACTGTCTAATTTCTGACAGCAATAACTACCACATTAGAATCTCTAAAGAGTGTTAATGTGATGTTGTATGCTGGTTTATTTTTAGTGTTGTCCAATGAATTAAGAACAATCACAAATAATTGATATGTACTGTAGCAGGTGTAGGATTAGAGAAGTTCTGCTTCTTTGTACTTCTTTTCAGACATGTTGAATTGTGTAATTGTGAATATGTGCTACAGTTTGGTAGAGAATTCGGTACTTTTATAGATATTGACCAAATTCCATCAGTACTAGCAAGTACCAAATCTAGGAAAATCTGACGGTGTCATATTTTGATATCATTGTTGCCAATGACATCACATCCCGTTATAGATCAGCTCAAAAACTCAAGTGGCACTTCAATGTAGTTACAGGTCCACTTTTCAAAATATGCTAGCTTGATGCTAATTTACAATGGATTTCCCATATCAGTGCTGCTGAATGGTGATGTCAACACCACCAGATTTGGTAATGAAAACTTCAACGAAGATGGATGTTACAATCAAACAGCTTGTGTGTAATATTATAATATATACTATGTAATACAGTACAATACCCACTATACAGTAGAAACATGTTTTAGGGTGCAACAAAAGACTAGATTCAACCTAATAGCAAAAACTACTCCCTGACAAGACAACACAAAGTAGCCTATACTAGAGATGCGCGGATATGCAATTATATCATCCGCAACCGCATCACCAAAGTCGTCATCCACCCGCCGTTCACCCGAACCAACATTTTATCAGAACCGCAACCGCCCGCCACCCGCCCGTTGAAATACATCAGAGGTCGGTCACCTTTACCACTCAAAGAGCTTTTTAAACCCGTTTCACAGAGTAAAGTAACATTCACGCGGATATCCAATAAGGGCGTGCTGTGAAGCCATTACCTTTGACACCTACAACTACATGTACAAACCGATTGTTAGTCCAGCAACATGTTGTATGCAGCTTCCGCAATTACACGTACAAGATTGAAAGGCATACCGGGTGATCCAGAGTACACTGATGGTTGTGATATAAACACTCTTACTAATATGCGCCACGCTGTGAAGCCACACCAAACAAGACATAGGTTTTTTTTTATTGGTGCATAAAATGAACTGCGCATGAACATCCCCTCGTTCAAAGAACAAAACCAACACATGAACTCACAACACATTACACATCTGCAAATCAGATGGAACATTAGAGGTATCATTGTTTGGGGGTTTCTATAATACGCCCATAGGGAGAAGTTTTTATTTACACGATGAGTTGGGTGCGGTCACCGAACCCCTGACGCCGACTCACCGAACCCCTAGGGTTCGATCGAACCCAGGTTAAGAACCACTGCACTACTGCCATTTAAAGTCTTTGAATTGGCAACTGCATATAACGTCTATGAAATAATATTTGTAAATGAGACTCAGAAGTGTAAGAAAACAAGATACAACAACTTGACAGCAAAAATAACATTACCAGATTAGCATTGAAATGTTAAATGAAAAATGAGATTTTATTATTAGACAAATTAACATTTACTAACACATGAACACACCCAGAAGTACAGAAAATGGTCACCAATTTCCAGGCACGTAAAAAATGGTGTATCGATTCAATTGTGAAAGGAACCCGTCCCTACATACTCTGTGACCTTATATGCATGTTTGGAAATAAACTCAAACTCAATGCGTTATCATTGTGATAATCGTGAAACTGTAATTATTCCTCAATTTACAATCTTAAAGTTCAAATCTATAATCGCTGCATCCCTACTTCTATATCATGTTTTGTTTTTGTGGCTGTACCAAATAAACAAGAGTAATTCCCATCAATGAGCAGTAATCTGATTTGACAACAGATATACATGGTCAATGCAAAAAAAAAAAAAATCCAACAATTTATCTCATAAACAAATATGGTTATCATTGTAATATGAAGAAGCACCTTCGTTCGCTTTGAGGTGAATACTCGTCATCTTCCAGCTTGTTATGGAAAATATGAAATCAATTTTTTTTTTTTTCACTTTTGACCCTCAACTCCTCCATTTCTCACCTCCATTGCAGCAATGCAGTGTGGGAACCCAGGGACACCTGCTCATGGCCGTGTTTCCCGTGTGGATGGTACAACCTTCTCCCACTCCATTGTGTATTCTTGTATGGAGGGTTATTTCCTGTCAGGCTCGCCCACACGCCAGTGTCTGGCGAATGGCACGTGGGCTGGCACGGCTCCAAACTGCACATGTGAGTATTTTTCTGCACATCTGAAACATGAAGAATAAACGTTTTGCTGGATTTACATTAAAGGTTTTCCACCTACTGATGTTTATCATATTTTCTGATGTATTAAAGGCCTACTGAAATGAGATTTTCTTATTTAAACGGGGATAGCAGGTCCATTCTATGTGTCATACTTGATCATTTTGCGATATTGCCATATTTTTGCTGAAAGGATTTAGTAGAGAACATCCACGATAAAGTTCGCAACTGAAGAAAAGCCCTGCCTGTACTGGAAGTCGCAGACGATGACGTCGCAAGTGTGGGGGCTCCTCACATATTCACATTGATTTTAATGGGAGCCTCCAACACAAAGTGCTATTCGGACCGAGAAAACGACAATTTCCCCATTAATTTGAGCAAGGATGAAAGATTCGTGTTTGAAGATATTGATAGCGACGGACTAGAAAAAAAAAAAAGTTAAAAAAAAAACGCGATTGCATTGGGACGGATTCCGATGTTTTTAGAGACATTTACTAAGATAATTCTGGGAAATCCCTTATCTTTGTATTGTGTTGCTAGTGTTTTAGTGAGTTTAATTTTACCTGATAGTCGGAGGGGTTTGTCCACGGGTGTGTTGACGCCAATGTCTCAGGGAAGTCGACGGCAGCTATGGACGGCCCAAGCTCAGCTTTTCTCCGGTAAAGAGCGACTTTTTAACCACAACTTTCTCACCGAAACCTGCTGGTTGACATTTGGTCTGGATCCATGTTCGCTTGACCGCGCTCTGATCCATAGTAAATTTTCACCTCCGAGAATTTTAAACAAGGAATCACTGTGTGTTTGTGTGGCTAAACGCTAAAGCTTCCCAACTCCATATTTCTACTGTGACTTCTCTAATATTAATTTAACAAATTGCAAAAGATTCAGCAACACAGATCTCCAAAATACTGTGTAATTATGCCGTTAAAGCGGATGACTTTTAGCTGTGTGTGTGCGTAGCGCTCATACTTCCTAAAAACGCGGTACGTCTTGCGTACACGTCATCATTACACGACGTTTCCAAGACGAAACTCCCGGGAAATTTAAAATTGTAATTTAGTAAACTAAAAAAGCCGTATTCGCATGTGTTGCAATGTTAATATTTCATCATTGATATATAAACTATCAGACTGCGTGGCCGGTAGCAGTGGTTTTCAGTAGGCCTTTAAGGACATGTTGATATAATTTTAAAAAATGCTTCTCGGTGAGAAGTAATAGACCATACATCTATTCATAACTCAAAATCATGCACATGAATTGTTTCTTACCAAAACAGAATGAATTAGATAAACAAATACAAACAAACTGAAAATGACTGTCATGGCTGTGAATGTCTGTCACACACGATAAACTGAATCCGTAATGTTTCTGAAGTGTTGCCTGATGAGCTTTAAAAAAAGGATTGAATTAAGCTAAAATATGCATTTAAATCTTAAAGTAGCACATAAATCTATGAGCACCTTCTCTGAACTGTCAAGCTTTTAAGTGCCTTCATTTCTGCAAATGAGCCCAGCAGTAATTAAGCAGTGTGGCAAATTATACTGAAGTGAAGACTATCAAATACATTTCGCAATGCACTCTCCAAAAAATTCACAATGTTCTCGTCTCTCTTCTTCTTCCGTGTATTGGCACACATAATCAATGCTTGGTTTTATTTGAAAATGCAATATATAAGTAATAGTCAAACTTTCTGCAGTCTCTGTCACCTTGAATCTACATTTACTGTAATATCAGGGCTATGGACTGCATCTAAAGCAAGCTGCACCCACCTAGTTTTTGGACAAGTTTTATTTTGTACACAATTTTGCCGGACAAGTCTATCAGCTGCAGGTGTATACATTAAAATACGAAATATTTGCACATGCGCTTGTGTCCACAAATGTAAATTTAATTGTTTTTGGCCTTGGGGCTTTGTTGTGTGCATTCCGTTGTTTCTTCTACATGACTAGGGTGAGTCCATAACGTGCTAAATGGCTAACTGAATGATAACGTGATTGTGTTTAATTTTATGTGAACAATTTCATTGTTCCCCTGTGACCCATTCTCTGATTTCATTTGTCTGATGTGAAAAGCACAGTAACCACAGGGTGTTAAAAAGTCTCAAATCCAACAATTTCAATTTAAGGTCTCAAAATCTCCTAAAATCTTAAAAATCGATTTATTTAAAACATGCATAAACTTCAGTCTTGCATATAAATGTTTTGATTTTTAGGACGCTATAACGTAACAACAAAACATAACTAAAGTAGGCTACCTGTGCTACCTGGTCAGAATTAAACACACACCATCAAGTGTGCTTTGCATGCGCAGGAGTGTGTTGTTACGGCTCAGGATAGCAGCGGAAAAAATGTAACAAAAGCCGACAGCAAAGCTGCATTACATGTTGAGTTGAGTTGAGTTTGAGTTTATTTCGAACATGCAAGCATACAACGTGAGTTTGAGTTTATTTCGAACATGCAAGCATACAACGTGATACATCACGATTTCCAGTTTCTCTTTTCAACATGTTCGAAAAGGTGTAGAAAGAAGCAGTAAATTGGAAGAATAGGAAGAAGTGCATAATTAATAAGTGTAAGTTCAACGATTTGTGGCTCCAGAACGATCAATTTAATGCATGCTTGAAGCCGTTGGATGGAAACGTATAAAATATCTCGGACCCGGATGGGGATCCATCGTGGAGGGAAGTGTTTGTACACATTACGGTCAAAGTAAACAGAATGATAATGTAAAAGTCAAAAGATGCTAAAACGCCACAAATCTATACAAGGATCAACTTAACCCCCCAAAGGAGTGTTTTGTGGATAAAGTGGCGCCAATTGTCAAAGGAGATCAATGTGAGATGTTTACTAGTAAAATCATACTAATACAGTTGTGATCAGAATTATTCAACCCCCACACAATTTTGGTGTTTTAGCAAGTTGGACATTTATTCCGTATTTTGTTTATAGTCATATCAAATAAAGATGCACTAAATAGACAAATGCAACTTGAATTACAACATTATATTTTGTAACATACTGTACCAAACAGTGTCATTACTCTTAATATCTCATTGACAAAATTATTCAACCCCTTGAAGATCATAACTCTTAAGAACAGAATTTGAATAAGGTCTTTTCAATCAGGTGTTGAAAACACCTGTAGATGTGATTAGAACCATAACGAGCAACAATTAAACTGATTGAAAAAGACTGTGACGCTCAGCTTCTTGTAGATGGTCAATGGTGTATTTGCAACATGGCGAAGTCCAGGGAGTGGTCAAAGAAGTCAAGAGAGGAGGTAATTTCTCTTCATAAGAACGGATATGGATATAAGAAAATAGCAAAGACATTACACATTACAAGAGACACAGTTAGGAGCATAATTTGCAAGTTTAAAGCTTAAGGCACAGTGGAAACACTACCTGGGCGTGGTAGAAAGAGGATGCTGTGTGCAACTGCTGTCCGGTATTTGAAGCGTACTGTGGTGAAAAACCCCCGGGTAACAGCTGAGGATCTACAACAGGACATTGCAGAGGGGGGAACGCAAGTTACGTCCCAGACAATAAGGCGCGCACTACGAGATGAAGGCCTCCATGCCAGAACTCCCGGGCGCACCCCACTTCTGACTACCAGGCACAAGGAAAATAGACTCCAGTATGCCAAAAATCATCTGGACAAACCCTAAAGGTTTTGGGAAACTGTTCTATGGAGTGATGAGACAAAACTAGAACTCTTTGAGCCTATAAATCAATGATCAGTGTGTTGGATGAGATAAATGTTGTCTCCAAGTATTCCTGTTACATTAAACATCACAGTTCCTACACAGTTCCTATTGAGAGATGAAAACGTTAATGCAGGTAAAAGTAATACACAAACAACTTATGTCTATCCACGTGTGTACAGTAACTTTTCCAATAGACTAACATCAAAGGAATACATAAATCAAGCAAAAGAGAGTGAGAGCATACAGGTAGTGAATTAAAAAATGTCAATTGTTGTAGCAAATTGCCTGCAACTTTTTGACATTGTGTTGACACATTGTGTAATTTATGATTCAATGCACTCAGACTAGTCTTCAGTTTTTTTGTTGTTTTTTTTTTGCCTTCCAGTCCAGTATATGGCTCTTTTTTTCCCAAACGTGCTTTTTTTCTTTACTAATTGACATTTTCATCAACTGCTTTCTTATTTCATGCCAACCGCCTGCGGATTTATTTGGAGAGACTTATCAAATTTAATTCCAGATAATATGCTACAGTGGAGTCTTAACCGCTTGAGGTGGTCTCTTGTATTACTATCAGGCTTTTGTAATGTGCCCATTTCATACAAATGTTTTAAAAGTTCAATCAAGCCATTAAATGTGCTGGTGTCAGAGTGTATCAAGAGACAGTGTCATTTATACAATAGACAATATAATATGTTTCAACCAGATATCCTCCTAAGAACAAGCAAACCTGTTCATTGGACTTTTTGTAGCCAATCTACTACTTTTTGTTATAATTATATGTTTTGGATCAAAATAGCCCTGTTATGCAAAATTCAAATGTTCACTGCAGAGTGCATGTTTGCCTCACAGCCAAGTGGTTTTGCATCTTGGCTCGGACCAGTCTGTTTGGATAGTAGTGCATACATGAGGAAAATGTTGTAAAATCTTTGCAAGAAAACCTTACAAAGCACCAAAAGGTACACACAACCTTCATCAGTGAAAAACAGACGGTGCACGCATTGAATCTTAATTTCTTTTCTCCAGGATTTGGCTTACTTTACTTTGTAACATGCCTTGTTGTGCTTTTCATGTTTAGGTTGAAAATATCTAGCTGTCCTATTTGAGAACACCCAGGGCACAGTTCTCAGATCCTGGCAACTCAAACAAGATCTCATCCAGAATTTGGATGAATACATCCAAAAGTTGATATCCTTGGCAGGAACTGATTATAAACAAACAGGAATTAATTTCATGTTGGAGGCGTTTGCAAGGACGACCATATGCATTAAACTGCCCCCTTTCATTAAGGCGAAAAAGTCAGGCAAGTTTTTTTTTAATAAGCGAGTGTAAATTAAGGCTGAAAGATTAGAGAGGGGCTATGAAAAAGCAATTAAAAAGAGGTTGGCAACATGTTTTTCCATCAGATAGATTGAGGTCAATACCTGACATTGTAATGGGCAACACCCAGGCATGTGTTTTGGCATATTAGCAAACAACTTCTACAAAGGCAGCAGCTGAAATCGTCAAACTGGACCTTCTACATCAAAAGTATGTGTTCCCTGTATAGTCCGCCATCAATCCTGCAATCCTCATGGTGGAACTGCTGAGTTTTTTAGTGTGCGTATACACCCTTTGCACTATGGTTAGCCATTTTTATGGTGCACCAGTGTATCATTCAAGCCCACAAAAAGTTTGAAAATAAATGTGTATGTGAGACTATTATTTTTTATGTGTACCTTCTTCAAATATTGCAAATAAAGGGACAGCGAGATTGGGAGACCAACAATAAATTGGAATAAAAAAAAAAAGTTGCCCTCTCTTGTGTTTTCACAACTTCAGATTGCTTTCTGAAACAAAGTGAAAGAATATGTGAATGTCAAAAGGTACTTGTCGTCAGCAATACCTCAACATTCAAATATAATAGTGTTGCTATAACCAATAATGTGCAGTGAGAAATTGGTGTTGTCATTTTGTAAGCAGCATTTCTTCTTGATTTTGATGTAGTTTATATTTCTAATGTTTTTGCTTTCTCCATGATGACAGTGATCACTTGTGGTGACCCTGGAAGCCCAGCAAATGGACTTAGACTTGGAGATGATACCATCGTGGGCCACAATGTGACATTTTTATGTCAGCTGGGCTATGTGATGGTGGGAGGAGACCAAAACGTTACTAGGACCTGCACCAACAACGGCACATGGAGTGGCACCATTCCAGCATGCAAAGGTAAGGGCCACTCGCTCACATTGTACATTGTTGGTCTCGTTTGAAATGGAGGTAGATAATCATAAAAATATTACACATATAAAACCCATCTAACCTTCTAAAAATCAGCATTTGTTTTGCTTAACAGGGAGATTTATTTCCAAAATGTGTAAATGGACAAAAGGTTGGCTGCAAAAAAAGCTGGTTTTGAGTAAACTATTCGAAATAATTAAATCCTTGAAATGACAAAAAACAAGTAAACTGAATGTTGTTTGTTTCTGTTTGTTCAAACATACTCAAGGAAGGTAAATAAATGTGCATGAATAACAATCGATGACCCCTATTTTTTGTTTGACTGGATCAAGACAGTAATAAAAGGTAATGTACATAGTTATATATGACTGGTATACCGTACACACAGACCTTCGCAGATCTTACGAGATATATTGTGTGTCTGGCCTGCAGACATTGTCGTCATTTGTCAAACAAGTTCTAAATATCTTCTGCGGCATTGTAGATAGGGGTGTGGGAAAAAATCGATTTGAATACGTTGTGCGATTCAGAATCGATTCTCATTTTTAAAAAATCGATTTTTTTTAATTTTGTTTTTAATCAATCCAAGAAACCACTACACAGCAATACCATAACAATGCAATCCAATTCCAAAACCAAACCTGACCCAGCAACACTCAGAACTGCAATAAACAGAGCAATTGAGAAGACACAAACACGACACAGAACAAACCAAAAGTAGTGAAACAAAAATCAATCATCAATCAATGTTTACTTATATAGCCCTAAATCACTAGTGTCTCAAAGGGCTGCACAAACCACCACGACATCCTCGGTAGGCCCACATAAGGGCAAGGAAAACTCACACCCAGTGGGACATCGGTGACAATAATGACCCAGCGGGACGTCGGTGACAATGATGACTATGAGAACCTTAGAGAGGAGGAAAGCAATGGATGTCGAGCGGGTCTAACATGATACTGTGAAAGTTCAATCCACAATGGATCCAACACAGTCGCGAGAGTCCAGTCCAAAGCGGATCCAACACAGCAGCGAGAGTCCCGTTCACAGCGGAGCCAGCAGGAAACCATCCCAAGCGGAAGCGGATCAGCAGCGCAGAGATGTCCCCAGCCGATACACAGGCAAGCAGTTCATGGCCACCGGATCGGACCGGACCCCCTCCACAAGGGGGAGTGGGACATAGAAGAAAAAGAAAAGAAACAGCAGATCAACTGGTCTAAAAAGGGAGTCTATTTAAAGGCTAGAGTATACAAATTAGTTCTAAGGTGAGACTTAAATGCTTCTACTGAGGTGGCATCGCGAACTGTTACCGGGAGGGCATTCCAGAGTAACGGAGCCCGAACGGAAAACGCTCTATAGCCTGCAGACTTTTTTTGGGCTTTGGGAATCACTAACAAGCCGGAGTCCTTTGAAGGCAGATTTCTTGCCGGGACATATGGTACAATACAATCGGCAAGATAGGATGGAGCTAGACCGTGTAGTATTTTATACGTAAGTAGTAAAACCTTAAAGTCACATCTTAAGTGCACAGGAAGCCAGTGCAGGTGAGCCAGTACAGGCGTAATGTGATCAAACTTTCTTGTTCTTGTCAAAAGTCTAGCAGCCGCATTTTGTACCAACTGTAATCTTTTAATGCTAGACATGGGGAGACCCAAAAATAATACGTTACAGTAGTCGAGGCGAGACGTAACAAACGCATGGATAATGATCTCGGCGTCTTTAGTAGACAGAATGGAGCGAATTTTAGCGATATTACGGAGATGAAAGAAGGCTGTTTTAGTAACGCTTTTAATGTGTGCCTCAAAGGAGAGAGTTGGGTCAAAGATAATACCCAGATTCTTTACCGTGTCGCCTTGTTTAATTGTTTGGTTGTCAAATGTTAGAGTTGTATTATTAAATAGAGTTCGGTGTCTAGCAGGACCGATAATCAGCATTTCCGTTTTTTTGGCGTTGAGTTGCAAAAAGTTAGCGGACATCCATTGTTTAATTTCATTAAGACACGCCTCCAGCTGACTACAATCCGTCGTGTTGGTCAGCTTTAGGGGCATGTAGAGTTGGGTGTCATCAGCATAACAGTGAAAGCTAACACCGTATTTGCTTATGATGTCAGCTAGCGGCAGCATGTAGATGCTGAAGAGTGCAGGGCCAAGGACCGAACCCTGGGGAACTCCACACGTTACCTTAACGTAGTCCGAGGTCACATTGTTATGGGAGACACACTGCATCCTATCAGTAAGATAAGAGTTAAACCAAGACAGGGCTAAGTCTGACATACCAATTCGTGTTTTGATACGTTCTAATAAAATATTATGATCGACGGTATCGAAAGCAGCGCTAAGATCGAGGAGCAGCAACATAGATGACGCATCAGAATCCATCGTTAGCAATAGATCATTAGTCATTTTTGCGAGGGCTGTCTCCGTGGAGTGATTTGCCCTAAAACCGGATTGAAAGGTTTCACATAGATTGTTAGACGCTAAGTGTTCATTTAACTGCTCCGCAACAATTTTTTCAAGGATTTTTGAAATAAAGGGAAGGTGAGACACCGGTCGGTAGTTTACCATGAGGTCAGGATCGAGGTTAGGTCTTTTAAGAAGAGGATGAATAACCGCTTTTTTGAATGCTAGGGGAACAGTGCCCGAGGAGAGTGATGAGTTTATAATATTTAGCACTGATGGACCTAATAATACAAAGAGCTCCTTGATCAGTTTCCCAGGAAGAGGGTCAAGTAAACATGTTGTCTGTTTTATTCCATTTACACGTTGTAACAATTCCTCTAATGTTATTTCCTCAAAACGAGAGAAACTATTTTGGAGGGCAGTATCCGCCGTATATACCATCGTATCAGTGTTAATAGAACTCCGTTGTAGCTGGGAGGCATTGTCTTTAATCTCCTTTTTAATGACTTCAATTTTCTTACTAAAGAATTGCATAAAGTCATCAGCTGAGTGAGTTGAGCTACTGGAAGGGGTCCCTTGTTGGGTTAGCGATGCTACCGTACTAAACAAAAATTTAGGATCGTTTTTATTACGGTGGATGAGATTTGAGTTATATTTAGCTTTAGCTAAGGTAAGCATGTGTTTATAAGTTATTAAACCATCACTCCATGCTTGATGGTGCACCTCAAGTTTAGTCGTGCGCCATTTGCGTTCCAGCTTTCTACATAATAATTTCTGAGCTCTAGTTTCTTCTGTAAACCACGGGGTGCGCTTTTTTGGAGCCTTTTTTAACTTTAGCGGTGCTATGTTATCAATGGTTTCGCGCAGGGCGTCGTTAAAGTTGTTAGTGAGGTTATCAATAGAGCCCACATACTTTGGGAATGGTGCCATTACCGAGGGCAGTAGGTCAGCAAGAGTTGTCGTTGTGGCCGTATTAATGTTGCGGCTGCTATAGCAGTTATTATTATTATTAGTTTGACGAACATGCGTCTGAACCTCGAATTTTATAAGGTAATGATCGGACAATACTTTAGTATACGGGAGTATCGTAACTTTGGAGACGGTGATACCCCTGAGAAGCACTAGGTCTATCGTATTACCGTTGCGATGCGTGGGTTCATTTATTATTTGTGTGAGACCACAGCTATCAATTACAGTCTGGAGCGCTACGCACGGTGGGTCCGATGAATATTATCAACAGCAGTATCAATATTAGTTATAATTACAGCAAAGCAGTGATTAAAAATCCCTCATTAACATTCTCATTAGACATTTATAAAAATAAAAAAGGGTACACTTGCATCGCATCTCATAAGCTTGACAACACACTGTGTCCAATATTTTCACAAAGATAAAATAAGTCATATTTTTGGTTCGTTTAATAGTTAAGGGACGACTAAAAAAGAAGACTTAGATTCAGGACTGCATCCATCTACACTTATAGAGATTATTGAAACGACATCAAAGATTGTTGAGCAAGGAAATATGGAACTACAAAACTTCTGCAACAAAGAGCACAAAAACCAGGATTTGGAAAACGATATAGATCCAGATACAAATTTTTGTTACCCACATTAGTAATAATTGTTTTTATTACACAGATGAGCAATATAATAGCAACATTAATTATTGTCAATTATTCATTTTAATAGCAGAAGCTTGTATGCAAACTACAACAACATTAAGAACTTTTTGGAACACATCAACGAACCCTTCAAAGTGATCGCCATCACAGAAACATGGATTGATGATAAAAAAGGAATAGATTTTGATCTGGAAGGATATGACCTAAACTATATTAACAGAACCAACAAAAATGGAGGAGGAGTAGCGGTGTATGTGATGAAGAACCTGAACTACAAAGTGGTAAAAAATATGTCATTTGCTATAGATAACATCTTAGAATGTATTACCATTGAAATATGTCAGGAAAATAGCAAAAACATAGTAATCAGTTGTATATATCGATCACTTAAGTCAAGTATAGAAACATTTGAAGAATGGATCAAGGCAACTTACATGGACAATGGTAAAAAAATAATTTTCTTATGCGGTGACTTTAATATTGACTTATTGAACCCTAACAAGCAAAAGTTTATACAATGTACAGCATCAGTTTATATCCTAAAATCACAAAGCCAAGCAGAATCACAGGACACTGTGCCACGCTTATTGATAATATTTTACTAATGATTTTGATAATAACACAAGTGGTTTACTTATAACCGACGTTAGTGATCATCTGCCAGTTTTTACAATATATGATGGAAACTGTAAAAAGAACATGGAAGACAAAAGGACATTTCAAAGACTGTGCACAGAGAAGAGGATGATTGCTTTCAAAATGGAGCTACAAAAGCAAGATTGGGACAATGTGTACAATGAAGAAGAGTTTGATGAAGCATATGAATATTTCTTAAACAAGTTCATAATACTTTATGACAAACATTGCCCATGGAGACAACTCAGTAGTAAACAGAGAAAGAATAATCAACCATGGATGACAAAAGGATTAAAAAATGCTTGTAAGAAGAAGAATACGCTATATAGAAAATGTATAGTACAAAGAACTACAGAGGCAGAAGTTAAGTACAAAAAGTATAAAAACAAGTTAACAAACATACTACGATCATGTAGAAAAGAATATTACAGTGAATTATTGGACAGGAACAAAAATAATATGAGAGCAACATGGGGCATTCTCAATAGCATTATTAAAAATGGCACTAAGAGGGATTACCCCCATTACTTCTTAGACAGAAATAAACATAATGACAACATAAAGGAAGTAGTTGAAAGCTTTAATAACTACTTTGTAAATATTGGCCCAAAATTGGAAGAAAGGATTCCAGACCCAGTTTCAATTGAGTACTATTATGATACCATAGAGCGAAATCCCAAGTCCATGTTCCTCAGTAATGTGACACAGGAGGAAATAGTTAAAATTGTGAAAAAATGTAAATCAAAGACTTCAACTGATTGTAATGGAATTGATATGGATACGATAAAAAAGGTGATTGATGAGATCTCAGGACCATTAATGTATATTAGTAACCTATCATTTCAAACAGGTACATTTCCAAACAAAATGAAAATAGCTAAAGTTGCACCAATTTATAAGACTGGTGATAAACATCTATTTACAAATTATAGACCTGCTTCTTTACTTCCACAATTTTCTAAAATCATTGAAAAACTGTTCAATAACAGATTAGAGAGTTTCATAAATAAATATAGAATACTCGAAGAGAACCAATATGGATACAGAGCTAATGTTTCAACTTCAATGGCTTTAATTGAAATCACAGAAGAAATTACCAATGCAATAGGTAGTAAAAAATGTGCGGCAGCAGTGTTTATGGATCTAACTAAAGCATTTGACACAATTAATCACAATATTTTAATAAAAAAACTGGAACGATATGGCATCAGAGGGTTAGTCTTAAATTGGATAAGAAGTTATCTAACGAACAGGAAACAATACGTGAAGCTAGGCGAACACACTTCTACAATGCTAAATATTTCCTGTGGTGTACCTCAGGGATCAATACTAGGACCTAAATTATTCAATCTCTGTATAAATGACATTTATAAAGTTACAAGAGATTTAAAGTTAGTATTATTTGCGGATGATACAACAGCCTTTTGTTCAGGAGAGAACACACAGTGGATAATACAAATAATAACAGACGAAATTAACAAATTAAAAAAATGGTTTGACAAAAACAGACTATCATTGAATCTCAGTAAAACTAAAATAATGCTATTTGGTAACAGTAGAAAAGAAAGTCAAATACAAATAGACGGAATAGAAATTGAAAGAGTAAATGAAACCAAATTTCTAGGTATAATGATTGATGATAAATTGAACTGGAAATCTCATGTAAAAAATATACAACATAAAGTTGCAAGAAATACATCAATAATGAATAAAGCCAAATATTTTCTAGACCAAAAATCCCTTTATATTCTCTACTGCTCACTAGTGTTACCATATCTGAGTTACTGTGTAGAAATATGGGGAAATAATTACAAAAGTACACTTCATTCACTAACAGTATTACAAAAAAGATCAGTTAGAATAATACATAATGTTGGATATAGAGAACATACAAACCCTTTATTTATTGAATCAAAGATACTGAAATTCCACGACATAGTGGAATTGCAAACAGCTAAGATTATACACAAAGCAAACTATAACCTGCTTCCCAAGAATATACAACAATTCTTCTCAACAAAAGAAGAGAAATATAATCTTAGAGAAAAATGTAATTTAAAACATTTGTATGCACGTACAACACTTAAAACGTTCAGTATATCAGTATGTGGAATTAAATTATGGAATGGATTAAGCAAAGCAATCAAACAATGTACTAATATGATCCACTTCAAGAAACTCTTCAAACTGGAAGTGTTAACATAGTACAAAAATGAAGAACCATGATAAACATTCTGATTTTACTCACTCATTCATTCTCAAAATAATGTGATTTATCTCATCGTATGGATTAAAATTTAAGCAATTATTTATTTATTTATTTATTTATTTATTTGTATTGTGATTACTTATTACTTATGGAGTATACACTGTGAATACATTGAGAACAGGAAGTGAACAAAAGTTTTAGCAACTGTTATGTAAAGAAAAGGGGTAGGATTAAACAAGCTCTGCTTCTTCCTCCTCCTTTTCGAACATGTTGGAAAGAGAAACTGGAAATCGTGATGTGTCATGTTGTATGCTTGCATGTTCGAAATAAACTCAAACTCAAACTCAAAACAAATGTACATTATTGTAATCAGTTGATAAAACATTGTCTTTTACAATTATAAAAGCTTTTTTTTTGTAAATCTACTACTCTGCTTGCATGTCAGCAGACTGGGTTGGATCCTGCTGAAATCCTATGTATTGAATGAATACAGAATCGTTTTGAATCGGAAAAATATCATTTTTGAATCGAGAATAAAATCGATATATTATAGAATCGTGACCCAAGAATCGATATTGAATTAAATCCTGGGACACCCAAAGATTCGCAGCCCTAGTAGATAGTGTTAAAATGTATATGCAGTGTGGCTACTAGAAATTGGTACCGAATTCGGTAATTTTAAAGGCACCCAACAAATTCCGTCTGTACTACCTGGTATCGACTCATGCAAATCTAACAGTGCCGTGTTTCGATACCTTTGTGGCTTGTGACGTCACGTTTGGTTGCAGATGAAACACTTGGCGAGGAAACAATCGCTCAAGCAGCACTCTAAGCGGACCTTGTATATTGCCAATAAAGCAATTATGCCTTATAAAAAATGTTTTAAAGTAAAGTAAGTCTCCACTGTTCCTAAATCTGCTAGCTTGATGCTAATTTACATTGTCTTCACAATATGCATGTTACTGATTAGCATTTTTACATGGCGATTTCAACATCTCCAAACTTGGTAATCTAAGTACAACTAAGATGCACCTTACAATCAAACAGCTGGTATTAAATTCAAATCCTAGAGCATTAACATATTTTAGGGCGCAACAAAGTCTAGCTTTAGCTTAATGGCAAAGACACTGATGCTGAAAATCATACTTTAAATGTTAACCCTAACCTGAACCCAGCAGCAAAAATCACAGGGCCTTAAAACTATTACATTCAGCAACTGTTCTGCTCATTAATACTGTATAATTTGATATGAAGTTCCAATATTGATTTGTACACGATGATTGACAACCAAATTTTACCTGTTTGTCATTTAAAAGTGAAAGGAAGTTTATTTTTCATGCAGCACCTGGCCCAGTGGTTCTTAACCTTGTTAAAGGTACTGAACGCCACCAGTTTCATATGCGCATCCACCGAACCCTTCTTTAGTGAAAAATAAAATGTTTTTCAAATTCCAGACAAAGTTATATGATCTTTTACTGGTGCACAACCGTGCATGAACATCACCTTGTTCAAAGAACAAAACCAACACAGTGCATGTACTCGTAACAAATTACACACCTGCAAACCAGTTTGGGTTCTGCTGTTGCCGTAACCCTAATATGCCGATAGGGAGAAGTTTTTATGTACATGATGAGTCTGGTGTGGCTTGAGTGGAGGCTCCACCAAACACCTGAGGCCGACTCACCGAACCCCTAGGGTTCGATCGAACCCAGGTTAAGAACCACTGACCTGGCCCAACTCCCTCACGTTGATAAAATGGCTGAAAACCTAAAGTATGCTCATTTTGGACAGGGCTTGAACATGTTCAGAATGTTGGGGTATTAGCAATTTGTACCACAGCGAGAAAGTGGTTGTGTGTTGAAATTTCTGTGTTGATTGAATGTATCTGTTCCACACATGCTTGCACGAGATAACTAATTCTTTTATACATATACTACAGTCCAAAAGCATTCATTGAGGTTAAATGGACCTATATTCACATCATTGGTGCAAATATACTGTAAGTATGAATAGGTTTTCCTGCAATTGACCCAGTTCATGAGGCATCCCACGTCAGATAGACTCCAGAAAATTAACCAAAGTATTTACTATTCAGAATGGTGACAAGTAGTTTAAAAGGGACCTCCATAAACACCCCAATAAACAGGACTTTAGGGATTAACTGGCCACATAAACACAGCCCAAAATAGAAAGGTGTATGTGTGTGTGCGTGAGCGCGAGCGTGTGCGTGTGCGTGTGCGTGTGCGTGTGTGTGTGTGTGTGTGTGTGTGTGTGTGTGTGTGTGTGTGTGTGTGTGTGTGTGTGTGTGTGTGTGTGTGTGTGTGTGTGTGTGTGTGTGTGTGTGAGAGAGAGAGCTGAATGTAGTAGAAGACTCAAAAACAAAACAAGGAATTTGATACGACAGAACTCGTGACACAACGAGGGAGAACCAAAAGGCAACAAAGCGGGAAATAGTCGTCGGGACAGAAGGACAGGGCAGACACGGGTGTGTTGTCAAGCGGAAAAAACAAACAAAGACTGCTAAAGAACATAAATATAGATTCAAAAAAGAAAACAATATAATCCTTAAAGTAAAGACAGAGACTGCAGCAGGTATAAAAGCTGCATGCGGCATGCCTTCAATCTTGGTAAGTGTGCTGTAACAACCTTGGCATGCTGCCGTTCTGCCATGTACAATAAAAAGTACATGCTTACATACTGAGCTTTAATGAGATTAGCAAGAAAGGTGACAGTTTCCTATGTGGTCACGCACTGGCATATTCTTCTCTTTAGTGTACTGATAACAGAAGTGGCAATAGCACATCAGAGTGCCTGTGAGACAAGCACGTACTTAAATGAAGGCATATTTGTTTGTATACACACTTTTGCTTTTGACTAAATTATACCCTTCATTGCGTAATTAGACCTGCACCTTACATTTCTTGGCAACATATTTGGGCCTGGAAAAACAAAGCATTCAGAATTTATGGTCCATAATGAAGGTTGTAATTGTTTCAGCTACTATTACAACCGTGTGTCAAGAGTTCTACTTGTATGTCAAAGCGTGAAGTACCTCTGAGACCTGATGATTGATTACCAGCAAGTCCTCAATTTTACAACCACAATCACTGTAATGGTTCTCTAAAAAGTTAACTGCCCAGGCCTGTGCTCTCTCTGTGGACTTGATTTGTGTTAATGTTGTTGAATCCAGCACAAGCATCAGGGGTCCCATGCGTTTCAGAAAACCTGGAAAAGTATTGTCCCATACCCCACCTGCCTTGTGACCGACATCAAAGGGGTTAAAACTTATCCGCATGCACATCTGTAATTCACTTTATTGTTTGGGAAACATAAAGGCACAGCACTTCTCTGCTTCTCGCCAGCATACCCCCCGATGTAACGCATTTCTGCTTGGAGCAGTTCTGTAACCGAACCCCTTACTTTGACTTTGTCACTGGGTTTAGCGACTTTTTAAACCCTGTTCAGGATTTAAAGCCTTGAGGCAAAACTAATGACCAGAATTAAAAAAAGGTTGCTTGTTTTGTTCCGCGAATGTAAGGTTTTCTCTCTGTTCTCTGTTGAGTGACAGACACAGTGGGGTTATTGTTGCTGTGTCATCTACTATGCTGGGTTGAATAATTAAGATCATTATTTGAACTGAAAGTATTTAACAGAGTGAAAACAAGGAAGGGGGCATCTTATAAAATGGGAAAAGTAGGCAATGCAAGCAAACCACTGACATGTCTTACGGTATTACATCTGTTAGAGATATATATATATATATATATATATATATATATATATATATATATATATATATATATATATAGATAGATAGATAGATAGATAGATAGATAGATAGATAGATAGATAGATAGATAGATAGATAGATAGATAGATAGTACTTTATTTATTCCTTCAGGAGAGTTCCTTCAGGAAAATTAATGTTATGTCATGTTAGCATGAATGCATAAATTAATGTGATTTAAAATTACAGCTATCAGTCATTTGAATTGACTTTATTTTGTGTTCATGTGATAACTTGCCTATGTAATAGCTACAAATGTTTTGAATTTAGGGAAAGAGTGAGAACCAAGAAGCATGCATTGTAGCGACTGTTCGTCCATGAACAATGCATCAAACTCTTGATTTTAAAGTCACATATTAGCGTGTCTGCCGCAGCCATCCTAAAAGTAACTATTAGCACAGGGGATTAACGATAGCAGACAGTTTTCACACGCGCACGCAAACGAAAAATGGCTGGCTCTTTGTTGCTAAGAAACTGTTCCCAAGTTGCTTCTTCAGTTACAGAGAACACAGTTACTATTGGATTTGCTCCTTAAAGAAGGTAAATCACAGATGAAACATGAAAGAAAATAGGTTGTTGGAGATTGGCAGGAAGTCAGACATCCGATAAAAAAAGAGACAAGGCAAAGGCAGGTTCAGTGCATGACTCTATCATTAATGAGAGATGAGAATAGAATATCAGCAGAGATAGATACTCAGTGGCCTAGTGGTAAGAGTGTCTGCCCTGAGATCGGTAGGTTGTTGGTTCAAATCCCGGCCCAGTCATACCAAAGACTTTAAAAAATTGGACCCATTACCTCCCTGCTTGGCATTCAGCTTTAAGGGTTGGAATTGGGGGTTAAATCACCAAAAATTATTCCTGGGCGCGGCACCGCTGCTGCCCACTGCTGCCCACTGCTCCCCTCACCTCCCAGGGGGTGATCAAGGGTGATGGGTCAAATGCAGAGAATCATTTCGACACACCTAGTGTGTGTGTGACAATCATTGGTACTTTAACTTTAAGATGTTCCAATCCAGATCATGGGATTTTGGCTTTTTTAACTGATGGGCGATTGACTAATGAGCTGTGGAGTTCATTCGATCTTTAACGCAGCTGTGTGCCAGTGCTTGTATGACTAAAAACGTGAAAGATTCCTTCAGAAGGGATGCATACTCAGGAAGACACAATTACATTTCCATATTCATTGTTACACACATGCAGGAGTTGCATGAGTTCCAGGAGGGGGATTGTGTCTCACTGGAGCCCTGGCTCGAATTTGAGCGTAAACTGCAACAAAAGCATCGTCTATCCACATGTGCAAAGCTGCTTCTAAGATACAAATCCTCACCACCATGCCGGAAAATGAACTAAGTTTCTTCGAATTATCATTATTTCTGAAGGACTAGAGGAAAAATAATGGCTAAACATGCTACACACACACACCGGTGACCACAGCGACAAAAGAAGCTATTTGCTAATGCTTCAATGTAAAGTAATCTCTATCTTGGGACTGCCTGTTGTCGTATAATTTGTGACTCTTTTGACTGTTTAAGTTGTTGTTGTTCGAGATACTAAACAGGGAAGGATAGTTTTAGAAAGCCCATCACCCACAATTCGAAACTATCAAAGTGAAGCAAACCTGAAATATTTCAATTATTCATGAGCTCTGTACTCAGGTAAGTAGAGGATGTGGGTGCACCGATGTTACCCAAGGCAATTGTACACAAAGAATATGTATGTTTGTGTCCATGCAAGTGTAACTCTGGAATAGTGCATGAAGCTCCATACCTCCAAGCCCTGTTCCTTGACATTTTGCACAGCAGCTCAGGCCCTCAGCCCCCCCATCATTGTCAGCTTGATGGAGGGGGGGTGCAGAGTGCAACCTAAGGGTGTTTTACTTATAAACTTTAGCTGCGGTTGAGCTGCGTGGTGTGACATCAGAACATGTTTTAATAGTTTTGTTTTGTGTAAATGCTTAATCTTCAAAATTAAAGTGTTTACGAAGTACAAAGAAAAACAACCATGAAAAACATTCTGAATCTGTTTCATCCATCCATTTATTTTCTAGACAATCTTATTTATCTCACCATCCATCCATCCATCTTCTTCCGCTTATCCGAGGTCGGGTTGCGGGGGCAGCAGACTAAGCAGGGAAGCCCAGACTTCTCTCTCCCCAGCCACTTCGTCCAGCTCTTCCCGGGGGATCCCGAGGCGTTCCCAGGCCAGCCGGGAGACATAGTCATCCCAACGTGTCCTGGGTCTTCCCTGTGGTCTCCTATCAGTTGGACGTGCCTTAAACACCTCCCTAGGGAGGCGTTCTGGTGGCATCCTGACCAGATGCCCGAACCACCTCATCTGGCTCTTCTCGATGTGGAGGAGCAGCGGCTTTCTTTGAGTTCCTCCCGGATGATAGAGCTTCTCACCCGATCTCTAAGGGAGAACCCCGCCACACGGCGGAGGAAACTCATTTTGGGCGCTTGTACCCGTGATCTTATCCTTTCGGTCATGACCCAAAGCTCATGACCATAGGTGAGGTTGGAAATGTAGATCGACCGGTAAATTGAGAGCTCTGCCTTCCGGCTCAGCTGCTTCTTCACCACAACGGATCGGTACAACGTCCGCATTACTGAAGACGCCGCACCGATCCGCCTGTCGATCTCACGATCCACTCTTCCCTCACTCGTGAACAAGACTCCTAGGTACTTGAACTCCTCCACTTGGGGCAGGGTCTCCTCCCCAACCCGGAGATGGCATTCCACCCTTTTCCGGGCGAGAACCATGGACTCGGACTTTGAGGTTCTGATTCTCATTCCGGTCGCTTCACACTCTGCTGCGAACCAATCCAGTGAGAGCTGAAGATCCCGGCCAGATGAAGCCATCAGGACCACGTCATCTGCAAAAAGCAGAGACTTAATCCCGCGGCCACCCAACCGGAACCCCTCAACACCTTGACTGCGCCTAGAAATTCTGTCCATAAAAATTATGAACAGAATCGGTGACAAAGGACAGCCTTGGCGGAGTCCAACCCTCACTGGAAATGTGTTCGACATAAGCTCTACCACTTATCGCACCATATGAAATACAATTTACTTTGCTAATTATTATTTATTTATTTTTATTGTTATTACTTATGGAGTATATTGGGAATAAATTGAGAACAGGAACTGAACAACATTTTTAACAACTGCTACGTTTCAGGAAAAGGTGTAGGATTAAATGAGCTCTGCTTCTTCCTACTCCTTTTCGAACATGTTGAATAGAGAAACTGGAAATTGCGATGTACCATATTGAATGCATGCATGTTCGAAATAAACACAAAATCAACGCAACTCAACTCAGCTTCCTAAGTGATAAATGTTTAAACATTGGCGGTCAAGGTATGATGTCTGTTTTTTTTTAAACTCACCGTGCAGTCTCAAGGGAGATGGAAAACACTCCTTCACCCACAACTTTTTTAGATGTTTGGGGTTCTTTGATGTTGTGTTGCATTAAAGTTGCATGGAAACTTATTTCTCATGCATTTTTCAGCAGACAATTAATTGCATGAAGGTTTCACTATGTAAAGGCAACCTTCTTCATTGCACAGATGCTCACACACCGCCGTGCACGCATGCAGCCACACGGGTGCGTTTAATTGCCCAGCTGTCTCCCTCGTGCACACACAGACACTAAAGCGAGACACACCTTCGCGTCGGCTTCGACCACGGCTGCTGCCAGAATGCCGTCAGCTCCTACTGACCTGTATGCATTAGTCAGCCAGCCAGAGGATCCCTTTGCCTCACTCCACTGCTCTCACTTCTGCAGCAGCACTTATTTCTCTCATGGGGCAAATGAATAAAAGACAGACTAGAGAGAGGAGTCTGATTACTAAATGGGTGCTTTATATTAATTTAGACATTTCTCCAATTCATGCATCATTAGGAAGGAACGCAGATACATTTTTTAAAAATCCCTGTCAACCGCTTCCACCGCTTCCTCAGTCTCTCTCAAAAGGCGTTTTAGGGCAAAGCATCAAGCATTTTTTCTTCTTGGTGACTGTCTTACTGAATGAGAAGATGTCGATTTTCTCCGTCAGCCAGCCCTACCTGGTGCTCGTCTTTTATTTTGATCGATTCAGGTTTCAGTTCAGGCTGGACTTGATGTTTGTAACCGACGTAACTCCGAGCATCTGTTATTTTTTCGCTGTGTTTTGGATGCTAGTCTTCTGGGTTATGAGACAGTTTTCCAGAGAGGGAGGGAGAATGCGGTTAAGACAAAAAAGTGGCCTTGGAAAGAGAAAATTAAAAACTGAAAAGGATAAAGAGATTCACAAGTGCATAATTTTGCACTTAATGTGAGCTTGTCAGTAGTCATGCGTTTGTTTGTAGCACACACACACACACACACAGACAGTCACACACACATTGCAGCTGACACGTTGTAAGCCTTACACGGCAAAGATTCACTTTGAATCCCTTGTTTGGCGCGTTCAACCAAGAGGTACTAATGCTACTTAGAACTATTCAGTAACATGGGAACACTCTTTGCTTTCCTTCCGGCCTCAGGAGAGTTTTTTTTTTTTTTTTACATTTACATTTCTGATGGATTTCAGATAAGATTTTAGAATATCTGCCTAAAGGTCGAATCACAGATCCAAAGTATATTGCCGGTTTAACCCTGGTGTACCTCGAGGGCTCAAAACAGGCATTGCATGTGTTCTTTATTTGATATAAATGTTCAGTTTGAAGGTTAGCGGTCCCAAATTTTTGCCAGGGAGTTTTTTTATTTTTAAATAAAATTGTATTTGATTGCAACATTGTGAGAGTAAGATCTAAACATAAAATATACACAGGTTCTGTTAAAACCTCTTCTGGCCCCATTGACTCCCAATATAACTAAGATTCTCAACAAACTGTAATCCAGATGTATTACTATTATTTTTCCATGGAAAACCAAATTAAATCTTATTATTGCCGATTTAAAAACAAAAAAATATTATTTTGGTGTAATTGTGCCCCTAAACACCAGATGGCTACAAAAAAAACATGAGCTTTGATGAGCTGAATTAGTTAAACTGCCAATAAATCACTGAAATGGAATGAAAATGATCTTGAGCAGTATAATTTTACATGGCAGATATATATTTAAAGACTTGTGATTTTTTCATTATAAATTTACAGTATTTTGGACAAAAAGGTCGTGAAGCATACAAAAAAATAAAATAAATAAAATAAACCACAACACAAACCACTACGACATCCTCGGTAGGGCCCACATAAGGGCAAGGAAAACTCACACCCAGTGGGACGTCGGTGACAATGATGACTATGAGAAACCTTGGAGAGGACCGCATATGTGGGCAGCCCCCCACCCCCTCTAGGGGACCGAAAGCAATGGATGTCGAGCGGGTCTAACATGATACTGTGAAAGTTCAATCCATAGTGGATCCAACACAACCGCGAGAGTCCAGTCCAAAGCGGATCCAACACAGCAGCGAGAGTCCCGTCCACAGTGGAGCCAATAGGAAACCATCTCAGCGCAGAGATGTCCCCAGCCGACACACAGGCGAGCGGTCCATCCTGGGTCCCGACTCTGGACGAGCAGTCCATCCTGGGTCCCGACTCTGGACAGCCAGTACTTCATCCATGGCCATCGGACCGGACCCCCTCCACAAGGGAGAGTGGGACAGAGGAGAAAAAGAAAAGAAACGGCAGATCAACTGGTCTAAAAAGGGAGTCTATTTAAAGGCCAGAGTATACAAATTAGTTTTAAGGTGAGACTTAAATGCTTCTACTGATTAACGTTATATCAATAGATATAACTGAAGTTGTTACAAGGTTTTAGCAATGAGGTAAACACATAAAAAGTATTGCTGAGTTACAACACTTTTTTGAGCAGATCCCTTTTGGATCCTAAGAGAAAGTGCGAATAGTCAACCTTAAGATTGCAGAAGGGTTATATCAAGAGCATAACAACAAACACCTTACAAAAAAGTACCACACCTTAAAGTGATGGGTGCACATTGCTATGGCAACAAGGCAACAACACTGGCCTTGCTGAACAAAGGAGCAATGTGGTGATATAATCATAAACAGTAGCCTATACAATATCCTAAGTCTCAGATAAAGCCTCTAAATGTAATTACATGGCCTTATTTTTGAAAGGATGCCAAAAGAAGCAGTCACAATGTGTGATAAAGCTGGAGAGTGTTAAGTCAGCGATCCAATTACATTGGACATCACACACCGTTGCCCCGATTTTCGTGGTGTTATTCTCAAGGAAATAATGTTAGTTCTTGTGAAAATATCCACCTACAAAAGTGTGACAGCCTTTAAAAGGACACTCTTTGGAAAACGTGTATTTAATTAAAATCCTCACCTTTTTCCCCCCGCTATGTTTTGTACATCCCTTCCATCTGTCTCTTCCTCTCACGATGCCACAGGAATACCATCGGGATTTACACATAGTTCTTATCCAGATCAACGTCCTAGTTTACAGCTTCCAGCTGGGCATTTCAGAGACGCAGTTCAAAGTGGAGAGGCCTTTTTTTCCCCTCGTCCTCCAGAGCAAGGCCATGGAAATCCCACACTCAAGGGAGGCTTTGCTTATTCATTAGCATGAAAGAGAAGCAATTGCACGGGGACATGTTTTGAATACACAATCAGGGGAACATGGACTTGCTAAACAAAATAATTTGCAGTATTAACTACAGCAGCATCTCTATTCATTTAGTCTTTGACAACCTTTCAAGCATATTACACAGTTGAGAAAACCCTATGGATTAAGGTAAAGTTCATGTGCATGTATAGGCAGATGTCCCAATACTTCAGACAATGGAGTGTATAATGCTCTATACTGCTGCAACATGTCCAGATGGAAATGTTTAGAGAGCTGCTTCCAAAGTAGAACAAAAGGTGGGTGCCACCTTGGAAATGAAAATTGGAATATTCCGCAGTGGCATGTTCTACATTTACTGTTGTTATCTGTAGAGGCTGAAATGATGAAATTTAACTTTCTGAGGCAGAAAAAAAGTCCATTATCTGCCCATAATTTACGCTATGAACAACCCAAATGCGATTGGAGTTGTTTTTTTTTTTTACCAGATTAGATTTGAATAGAGAGAGCATTTGATTTGATTTAATAGACACAGATTTAATTGAAAGGGTCCACGGGACTACATCTGCATATTTAAAATAGCTGTTAAATTGTCACAAAATATGTCGTTGCATTGCCAAAAAACTCAACCTTATCCGTGGGAACCTTCAGATAAGTGAATTTGAAAATTGACTACATTTGTCAGCCATTTGTAAGATTGCGTGTTGGACTGAATGTGTGTTTCTGTATGTGTTAAAGATGATTAGAAGAGTGAACGCGGCATCGGGGAATGAGCATATAGGCGGTGGTGTAATGGCCTCATACAAGTGCTCTAATTCATTCACATCTATAAAATCCATCTCCCATTGCGGTCTCCACAGATCTACTTCCAAGTGTTCCGGGCAAACAGAACCAAGTCTGATTGTACATGCATTTACCACTTTTGTCTTGTTAATAACGTAGTTCACTCCTATTCCTGATATTCATATTCTGCATACATAAAATATTCTGGGATTTCCAGCTTGCAATTGTCTCTCGGCTAGATGGCACAGTTTGAACTCAGAAAACCAAAGCCATGTCGAAGAGATGTGACGTTCGCGCACAAACTGTGTCTTTTAAACAGCTCTTTTGTGTGAACGATGAGAATTGATTTGCAGTTGCATTCGTTTTGGCGCCGTTTATTTATCTTGCAGATACAGCGTCACCTGACTGACAATTGGACTAAGAAATAAGTCAGCACCAAGGGAAACTTCGCAGCATTTACAAATCCCGTTTCCATATGAGTTTTCAAATTGTGTTCGATGTAAATATAAACGGAATACAATGATTTGCAAATCATTTTCAACCCATATTCGGTTGAATGCAATACAAAGACAACATATTTGATGTTCAAACTAATAAAAAAAAAAAATTTTTACAAATAATCATTAACTTTAGAATTTGATGCCAGCAACACGTGACAAAGAAGTTTGGAAAGGTGGCAATAAATACTGATAAAGTTGAGGAATGCTCATCAAACACTTACATAGAACATCCCACAGGTGTGGAGGCTAATTGGTAACAGGTGGGTGCCATGATTGGGTATAAAAGCAGCTTCCACAAAATGCTAAGTATTTCACAAACAAGGATGGGGTGAGGGTCACCACTTTGTAAGCAAATTGTCAAACAGTTTAAGAACAACGTTTCTCAACGAGCTATTGCAAGGAAATTTAGGGATTTTACCATCTACGGTCCGTAAAATCATCAAAAGATTAAGACAATCTGGAGAAATCACTGCACCTAAGCGATGATATTACGGACCTTTGATCCCTCAGGCGGTACTGCATCAAAAAGCGACATCAGTGTGTAAAGGATATCACCACATGGGCTCAGGAACACTTCATAAAACCACTGTCAGTAACTACAGTTGGTTGCTACATCTGTAAGTGCAAGTTAAAACTCTACTATGCAAAGCCAAACCCATTTATCAACAACACCCTGAAACGCCGCCGGCTTGGCCGGGCCTGAGCCCATCTAAGATGGACTGATGCAAAATGGAAAAGTGTTCTGTGGTCTGACGAGTCCATATTTCAAATTATATCTGGAAACAGAGGACGTGGTGTCCTCCAGAACAGAGGAAAATAACCATTCGGATTGTTATAAACGCAAAGTTCAAAAGCCAGCATCTGCGATGGTATGGGGGTGTGTTAGTGGCCAAGGCATGGGTAACTTACACATCTGTGAAGGCACCATTAATGCTGAATGGTCCATACAGATTTTGGAGCAACATATGTTGTCATCCAAGCAACGTTATCATGGACACTGCTGCTTATTTCAGCAAGACAATGCCAAGCCACGTGTTACAACAGCGTGGTTTCGTAGTAAAAGAGTGCAGGTACTTTCCTGGCCCACCTACAGTCCAGACCTGTTTCCCATCGAAAATGTGTGGCGCATTATTAAGCGTAAAATACGACAGCGGAGACCCCGTACGGTTGAACGACTGAAGCTCTACATAAAGCAAGAATGAGAAAGAATTCCACTTTCAAAGCTTCAACAAATAGTTTCCTCAGTTCCCTAACGTTTACCGAGTGTTGTTAAAAGAAAAGGTGATGTAACACAGTGGTGAACATGGCCTTGCCCAACTACTTTGGCACGTGTTGCAGCCATGAAATTCTTTGTTAGTTATTATTTGCAAAAAAAAAATTAAGTTTATGAGTTTCAACATCAAATATCTTGTCTTTGTACTGCATTCAATTGTAAATGGGTTGAAAAAGATTTGCAAATCATTGTATTCTGTTTATATTTACATCTAACACAATTTCCCAACTCATATGGAAACGGGGTTTGTGTGGTTCCATTTTTGAAAATTTGTTTCTATTTATGTATTTTTTTTAATATTCATTTTTACTTCTTTTTTTCTTTGGATTCACTTTTATTGTTCATTGTTATGAAGTAGTTCAAGCATACACACACCAGGTAGGGTAGTATACTTTGTATTTACATTTTCATGATGTCCTAGTTTTTTTTTTTTTTACTTTTAATCATATTTTTTGTATACATTTATATATTTTACTCTTACTTATTATTTGTATTTTTTTTTTGTATTGTTAAAATACACTCGTGATAAAACTTGTTTTAGGTAAGGGGAAGTTCAAGATAGTGATGTCACTGTCAAAGAATGGGGATATGGCACCACTAATGGAATGATTACAATGAAAGCACAACAAAAATAAAATGATTGCTAACATAACAGAACAATACAAAAATGTTTGTACAAATTTAAATTATTCTCATCATTATCTTGTTACTCCTACAACTAATTGTTCCCTTGATAAGAAACAACGAGCCAGTCTTTGGAACGGCTCTTTGAAAAGAAAAGGCTCCTAAATCCCTTCCCTACCGTGTAGGTTCAATGCCTTATGAAAATGTTCCACCAAACTACCACAAGGTTTAAGAAAGCTTTACAATTTGCAAGCTAATACTCTCATGCATAATTAAGTTCATTGTGCATTCTAGTGTAGCAATGTGCAGGCGTTCACTCAACCCACAAATAATTTAATATTCTAGCAATGACTAGCAATAACATTCCAATAATATATAATGTATATAAGCAATAAAAATGACATGGTGGTATGTTTACTGAGTAAACATACCACAGCCACTATTTTAGATTATGCACTGTGTTTATAAACACATGAGCTAACATATATAGTTGGCCAATTTCCACTGACCAAAGTCTCTCATTTGGCCCTGCAAACATCACCCAAATAATGAAAACATAGAATTTCATTGAAAATTGCTGAGTGGCTGGATATCTCAAAGAGTAATGATGCTTGCTCTCTGATGAAGGAGACCATTGTTCAAATCACATTCAGGCTGAATGGTAACATGTGTCATTGTTTTATTATTATTATTATTTAGGCATACTGGCCCTTACTGTCTCTGCTGGGAAGAAAGTATGGCATTTGCACAAATGTAAGGACTGTGGTAGGCTATTCTCTGTAAAGTCACAAAATCATTTTAATGATCTCCAAGAGTTAGAGAAAAATGGCTTTTTTTATTCAGCTGCAACAATAGGTTGCAGACAAAATTATTATGTAGTAATTTGCGGTTTTCTTATACTTTTGTGTGAATAGGTATACTGTATAACTAGATAGTCTATTTAGCCTTTCTCTTTTTTTCCTCCTAACCACAAATGTCACTTTAAAAAAAGGCAATTCGCACCAGCAGACTGTAGAAATTTACTGTAGACTTTGCACTACTCCTATACCAGCAATATTGGATTGAAGTCTTTAACAGCATTTTATCCTATCTTCCTAATTGACATCTTGAAGATTCATTTTTTGTGATTTTTGCAATGCGAGGTATATTTTGAGTGTTAAAACTCAGACTGTGCCGTTATGTTTCCCCACAGTGGTGACATGCCAACAACCTCCATCCATCCCTAACGGCCTCTTGGTGGGCTCGGTGTGGGAGTGGGGCACCAGTGTGAGTTACAGCTGTCTGTCGGGCTACGAACTGTCCTTCCCTGCTGTGCTCACCTGTGCAGGGAACGGCACGTGGAATGGAGACCTGCCTCAGTGCTTGCGTGAGTAATAACCTGTTAACTGCATGGCGTGTGTTTTGTATCAAATCTCACAGTCTGTCTTGTACCCTGCTGCTTTCAGACCGATAATATTTTTTGTCAGTTGCTGCATTTCAGCTTTAAGTCAACCGAACAGGCAAAATAAGCCAGTAGCTCATTGGAAACATAGATGGTGTTAGTGACCGTCATATCGATATGTTCAATTTGCATACTGTGTCACCCTTGATAAGTTGTGTATAAACAAGCAATGTGGAATGATGGTGCATGGAAATATTGTTCAATCTATTTGTGAAAAAGGTTCTATATATTTTGGTTATTCTCATTGTCAAGAAAATCACCTCCTCTCTCAAAAGTTTCATGATGAAATATTTCACTCGACAAATGCATCCCCTATTCCGCTATCCCGAATCTTTTTGAAGTTAAATGTAAACACATCACATATTTTTAAGACCGGTCAAAAATTCTGCAAGTCAAACTTTATATGCAGTAGTTTTCATCCGTCTTGTGAGAGTTAAGACTCGTTCTATTGGTTTCTGCTGCTTACTGCTTTAAGTTATCCCAACTTAATTAAATCAATGAAAGCCATGAATAACACATGCATTTTTAATATGGGGTTCTGTACAGAAGCAATGAATTATTGGCTAAATAAAGCAGCACAATACTGTAAAGAAAGAGTTAAGGCTAATGTATAAAAATGCATTCTTTGTCATTGCAAAGACAGACAAATTATTGAAAATAAGAAATTGCAATAGTACCTGTTTCCCCCTAAAATGTAACATTACAGTTACTGTAGCTCAGTCAATAGTCTTCTCAAATAGTGGGGCGGGCCCCCCTGGCATACTTGCCAACCTTGAGACCTCCGATTTTGGGAGGTGGGGCGTGGTCGGGGGTGGGGCAGAGGCGTGGTTGGGGCGGGTGGCGTGGTTAAGAGGGGAGGAGTATAATTCACCAACTGGAGTATTACATATATATTTCATATGTATATATATATATATATATATATATATATACATATATAGATATATAAAACAACGTTTATGCGGGAAATAGCACTCAAAGGAAGACATGAAACTGCTACAGGGAAATACCAAAAAAATAGAAAAAGCCACCAAAATAGGAGCGCAAGACAAGAAGTAAAACGCTACACACAGGAAAACAGCAAAAACCTCTAAACCAGGGGTGTCAATCTCAAATAAAGAGTGGGCCAAAATTTAAAACTGAACAAACCCGCGGGCCGAGGTTGAACAAATTAACCTTTTAATAGGGACCCAAACAAGTTTTTCATTGAATATTGAACAAGCAAGGCGTATATAACTTTATAGTGACATGCAAAATTTTGTTTAAAATAATAATAATAATAATTAAAAAATATCAATGGCATATCAAATCAAATTTAAATAAAAATCGAATGCTTGTTTTGTATTTGCAGCCTTCTGAGGTAAATGTTAACATTAACTATTTCCAGAGGCTAATACATTTGAAAATAAAAAAATTAATAAATCAACCATTCAGGCCTTTTTACTGCTCAGTTAATGTCGGGGCTCAGGTGGGTGGGGTTAGGGGGGCGGGGTTTGTTGGTAGCGGGGAGGGGGTGTATATTGTAGCGGTCCGGAAGAGTTAGTGCTGCAAGGGGTTCTGGGTATTTGTTCTGTTGTGTTTATGTTGTGTTACGGTGCGGATGTTCTCCCGAAATGTGTTGGTCATTCTTGTTTGGTGTGGGTTCACAGTGTGGTGCCTATTTCTAACAGTGTTAAAGTTGTTTATATGGCCCCCTTCAGTGTGACCTGTATGCTGTTGATCAAGTATGCCTTGCATTTACTTACATATGTGTAGAACCCACATATATTACGTGACTGGGCCGGCACGCTGTTTGTGAGGAGGAAAAACCAGACTTGACGACAGGTTTTAGGGTACGCTAAAGGCAGTGCCTTTGAGGCACACCCCCAATATTGTTGTCCGGATGGAATTCAGGAGAATGGTTGCACCGGGAGATTTTCGGGAGGGGCACTGAAATTCGAGAGTCTCCCGGGAAATCGGTGAATGCGGTGTTACAGCGGCACCGTTGTATAACACCGGCGGGCCAGCTCTAATGTTAATTTGATATTGCCTCAAGGGCCAAATGAAATTACCCGGCGGGCCAATTTTGGCCCGCGGGCCACAGTTTGATACCTATGTTCTAAACAAATCAGGGTGTGATGTGACAGGTGGTGACAGTAGAGTACTTTGAGACAGGAGCTATATTCATGCATGCTTGGTTATGCTTTAAAGTCATATCCAACGATTAAGACGACGACTCTCTACTGTCAACTGAGTTTCTTTTTTTAATGATTTCTCCTGGTGGTGTCCCTCTGCATTTTTTCAACGCAAAAAATGTGCTTTGGCTCAAAAAAGGTTGAAAAACACTGTGCTAATCTTCAAAAGGCCACAATACTGGGAAGAGAAGATGCAAATAAAATTATTCAGCATGCGCAATGTGATTTATCAACACTTTACACCGTTTTCAAAGCAATACTAAGTGTTTTATTTAACACGTGTCAGAAGGACGTGCTCCTCTATCTGGAAGTTGCACACACAGCTGCAGGATCAGTGCACAGACGGACGATAGACAGACGACAATCCTCCATACTACGTGTGTGTGTAAAAATATTTGGACAGTCAGAACTAAAAACATTTAGACTTATCGTCTAATCAGCGAAAATCCTTTTTGTAATTGGATAGCTGCTTGAGGACTTAAGGGGCTGATTAAAACAAATAAAACTGATCGTTTTGGTGTCATTTATTATGTTTTAATGGAGCTTGTTTTTTTCCACATAGAATATATATCATCCATCCATCCATCCATTTTCTACCGCTTGTCCCCTTTGGGGTCGCGGGAGGTCGCTGGCGCCTATTTCAGCTGCATTCGGGCGGTAGGCGGGGTTAACCCTGGACAGGTCGCCACCTCATCGCAGTAGAATATATATGATTAAAATATTGCTTACATGAAAATAACATTTCAGTACGCATTTTTGGGATATTGAACCAAAGTGCAGCATCTCTTCAATGAGCACACCTTCAGCTGTAAAAAAAAAAAAAAAAAAGCAGTTTCAATGTAAATGCACTGCACGACTTCTTCTAAAATGCCCATAAAAAGTAATAAATGTCTCCTGCATGTTTGAAAACAAACATAGCAAAACACCTCCGGTAGGTGCATGATAACATGACTGTGCAGTATATCAGGCTTTCTCCATGCTGAAGCTCCGAATGGTACACGTGAAATCCTAATTTAAATAAGGCAGTCTGCAGCACTTTTCAATTGCACATGCAGTCTTAGTAAATCGCAAGCAATGTGCTCACTGATGGTACACACTGTTTTATTGGTTGCACACGCTGTTTAGTGTGTGGTAATTGGATCTTAGTCCATAACCAGTGAAGTTGGCACGTTCTGTAAATTCTAAATAAAAACAGAATACAATGATTTGCAAATACTTTTCAACCTATATTCAATTGAATAGACTGCAAGGACAAGATAGTTAACATTCAAACTGTAAATGTTTTTATTTTTTTTTAAATTAGCTCATTTGGAATTTAATGCCTGTAACATGTTTCATAAAAGCTGGCACAAGTGGCAAAAAAGACTGAAAAAGTTGATGAATGCTCATCAAACACTTATTTGGAAAATCCCACAGGTGGGCAGGCTATTTGGGAACAGGTGGGTGCCATCATTGGGTATAAAAACAGCTCCATTGAAATGCTCAGTCATTCACAAACAAGGATGGGGCAAGGGTCACCACTTTGTGAACAAATGCCTGAGCAAATCGTCGAACAGTTTAAAAACATTTCTCAATGAGCTATTGCAAGGAATTTAGGGATTTCACCATCTACAATTCTTAATATAATCAAAAGGTTCAGACAATTCGGAGAAATAACTTCACGTAAGCGGCAAAACCAACATTCAATGCCCCGTGACCTTCGATCTTTCAAGCAGTACTGCATCAAAAAGCAACATCATTGTGTAAAGGATATCACCACATGGGCTCAGGAACACTACAGAAAACCACTGCCAGTAACTACAGTTCGTCGCTACATCTGTAAGTGAAAGTTAAAACTCTACTATGCAAAGCAAAAGCCATTTATCAACAACACCCGGAAACACAGCCTGCTTCGCTGGGCCTGAGCTCATCTATGATGGACTGATGCAAAGTGGAAAAGTGTTCTGTGGTCTGACGAGTCCAAATTTCAAATGTTTTTTCGGAAACTGTAGACGTCTTGTCCTACAGACAAAAGAGGAAAAGAACCATCCGGAGTGTAATAGGCACAAAGTTTAAAAGCCAGCATCTGTGATGGTATGGGGGTGTATTAGTGCCCAAGCCATGGGTAACTTACACATCAGTGAAAGCACTAATAATGTTGAAAGGTACATACAGGTTTTGGAGCAACATATGTTGCCATCCAAGCAAAATCTTTTTCATGGACGCCCCTGCTTATTTCAGCAACAAAATGCCAAGCCACATTCTGCACGTGTTGCAATACCGTGGCTTTGTAGTAAAAGAGTGCGAGTACTTTACTGGCCTGCCTATAGTCCAGAACTGTCTCCCATTGAAAATGTGTGGCACATTATGAATTATAAAATATGACAACGGAGACCCCGGATTGTTGAACAAGTTAAGCTGTACATCAAGCAAGAATAATAAATATTTCAAAATGAAAAGCTTCGAAAATGTATTGCTTCAGTTCCCAAACTTTTACTGGGTATTGTTAGAAGGAAATACTATGTAACACAGTGGTTAAAAATGCTCCTGTGCGGACTTTTTTTTGCAATGTCTTGCCGCCATTAAATTCTAAGTTAATGATTACTTGCCCAAAAAAATTAGTTTCTCAGTTCGTACATTAAATATTTTGTCTTTGCAATCTATTCAATCAAATATAGGTTGAAAAGGATTTCAAAATCATTTTGATCTGTTCTTGGTTACGACTTACACAACGTGGCAACTTCACTGGTTTTGGGTTTTGTAAATCAGGCCCCAAGTAGTTGGTTGTCACAATGGATTTTTGAAGGAAAACATTTTTAAAGAAACAAGATGGCAGAACTAAAGTGTAATTGTATTGACAAGTTGATTAACAAAATGTAATGCATTTTAACACTAAATGAGCAAAGAACATATGACCACGATTAGGCAAGCCTACCTTAGATGTGATATGTATGTATATATGAGCGTCTGTGACAACCAAACTCAAAGAGAATGTGGCAAACCAAACCCATCTAGAATTTATTGCTACCATCAAGGCTAACAAGTGTGTAAAAACTAGTTCACTAGCTAACACCCATTCTAAACCAAAGCTTTCCTTTCACACTATGTAAGTGTTAGTTATAAATCCATTGTGTAGAGGCCCAAAAGAAAACTACTGAGAGGCTGAATATTTACAATTTCAAATTAATAATACAATAAGTCTTCTCACCTCAAGTTAAGCGTTTTTACTCCGAAGAAGACTATGTAGGTGAGCTTTGATTCCAACTTTGTAACTCCATACCATATTTCAAAAGAGAGCACCCTGGGGTGGTGAGGTATAACAAGCATGAAAACCAACCCCGTTCTCACCTCTGTTCTACACAGTACAATACCATCCCAATATGTTTGCCAACGACATCAATTGTACAGTGGTACCCCAACTTAGGAGCTCGCTTGTAACTCAAAGCCCTCGTATCTCAAATCAACCTCGCCCTTTGAAATGAAATTACATCAATTTAATCTGTTTGGCCCTCCCAAAACACAATTTTAACATGTAACATACAGTGGGTCAAAAAAGTATTTAGTCAGCCACCGATTGTGCAAGTTCTCCCACTTAAAATGATGACAGAGGTCTGTAATTTTCATCATAGGTACACTTCAACTGTGAGAGACATATTCTGAATAAAAATCCAGGAATTCACATTGTAGGAATTTTAAATAATTTATTTGTAAATTATGATGGAAAACAAGTATTTGGTCAACCATTCAAAGCTCTCACTGATGGAAAGAGGTTTTGGCTCAAAATCTCACGATACATGGCCCCATTCATTCTTTCCTTAACACGGATCCATCGTCCTGTCTCCTAAGCAGAAAAACAGCCCCAAAGCATGATGTTTCCACCCCTTCTTCCTCCAAACACAATGAGTTGAGTTTATACCAAAATGGATACATGGATGATACAGCAGAGGATTGGGAGAATGTCATGTGGTCAGATGAAACCAGAAAATAACTTTTTGGTATAAACTCCACTCAACGTGTTTGGAGGAAGAAGAATACTGAGTTGCATCCCAAGAACACCACAACTACTGTGAAGCATGGGGGTGGAACATCATTCTTTGGGGATGTTTTTCTGCTAAGGGGACAGGACGATTGATCCGTGTTAAGGAAAGAATGAATGGGGCCATGTATCGTGAGATTTTGAGCCAAAACCTCTTTCCATCAGTGAGAGCTTTGAATGGTTGACCAAGTACTTATTTTCCACCATAATTTACAAATAAATTCTTTAAAATTCCTACAATGTGAATTCCTGAATTTTTTTTCACATTCTGTCTCTCACAGTTGAAGTGAACCTATGATGAAAATTACAGACATCTGTCATCATTTTAAGTGGGAGAACTTGCACAATCGGTGGCTGACTAAATACTTTTTTGCCCCACTGTAACTTTTTCAAAAGAAAAACAAACTTTTAGATGGGAAATATTGTTTGAAAAACCTTACAACAGAATGTACTACAAACAGTTTGATTAAACAATGTAATACTATTCCCTTTGCATTTACCTTGGGGGCACCAGACTTGTGTTTTCTTCCTCGTAAATAGGAGCTATGAAATTGTTATTGTTGCACACAGACGTCTTTGAGTGACAGACTGGAGAAGTCAGATTTGACAGCAAGCAATATGTATGTTGGTGTACTAAAAGTAATGCTTGATTGTCCAGTTTGAGGAGTCAAGGCTAGACAGAACAAACTGAAACATGTCAAACACAGCATCTGGAGCTTCTCAGTATTTTCATAGATAAATATCATCGTTTTGGACATTTGTTCTGAAAGACAGCTCATATCTCATAAGTTGAGGTACCACTTTAACAATACAGTGATCTTGGAAGTTATAAATTGTGTTTTAACTACCTGAAACAGGGAGAACTTCTCATGCACCATTATTGAAAGCAAGGCCAGTGCATTGGAAAAACTTGCTGATGCGCTCCCTGGATATGTTGCATTCAAAACATTGGTAGTCGATCAAACTACAGACAAAAGTTCAAAGATTGGTTATTTTTCTGGCTGCTGTTTTAAAAGTTTCAGGATTTAAACTAGGGATTACATGCTGTCCTTTTTGTTACGACTGTAGAATTTGCAGCAATGCAGACGTCATCTCTGCTATTAAATGTGACTTAATAGGCAGTCTTAATGCTGGACTGCAATTAATTGTGCATACAAAAACAACACTATGGATTGCTGACTCAAGGTAAGAGGTTATAAAATGGTGATAAAAGGAAATGGTTTGCACTATATTTTGGAATCATAATGTCTCATAAAAACATGTGTGAGATCACTTGGCCCATTTAAAACGAATGATATTTAACTGCAAACTCTTGGCACCGTGACAAAACTTGTTTGTGCATGATGCTGCCTGTTGCCTCTGGTATGAGACCTAACTGAGAACCTATTATTGATACATTTTGTGTATTGAATACACTTACCAATCAGCACTTTCAGATTATTGGATGAGTCGAATCAAAAGGACAATTTTTGGAAAGGAGTACAATATCAAAGGCATCTGTATGGATATTTACCTGGATCATTTTATAGTTTCTACTACTTCACAAAATCCTGCGGACGTTTTGGTTAAATATGTTTTGCATGCAACACTTTTTTTACAACTTCAAAAATACCAACCTCCTGCAAACATTTTGTCATTAATTACTATGCATTGTTCACTAAATGAGAACAATTAAGGCAAAAATGGCTAAGGTTTTATCGTACCAGCAGAATTGGTGATCAGTGACACACTTCGACACATCCTAAACATAACATTCATCGGCAATACACATCGACTCTTTATGTTCCATAAAACCACAATGATGTTTAACGTGTCACACCAGACAGATGTTTTCTGCGTAAAACTTTTGTTCCTTACAATTACGATCAATAAGCAGCCTGTGTTAAGAACCCGCTTCTTATAAACATGTAGTTAAGCTAGCCTCCTGCTGCAGTACTCTAAAGAGGGAAGCAGCTCTGTGATAAATTACCGAGTTTTACGAAGGCAAATAAATGGAAATTGAGAAGAAAGAGCTGATCTTTGGTGTAGAATAGCTATTATCTACGCATTAAAATGTCAATGCAGAATTATATACAGCAATGTTCGGTACTAGTCCTCATAAATTGTGTGGCCATTATTAAGTGGTAAATCTGCTTCAGTTTGTGTTAGTCCAATACGTCTGCAGAGGTGAACCCTGCTGAGCCTGTGTTATTGCACGCATTTTCTTCTGTATATGCATGGGTCATAGACCTGGCCAGTTAGAATTTTGTTACTGGGTGAAATAAAAACAAACTTAAATGCGTTGTATCAATAGTTACACTTACCAGACGCCTAAAAATAATTTTAGCTCAGCTTTTATTGTTGACATTTACATTAAACCAACCTGGTGTTTTTTAAATGTTCTTTCACACATAATGACTTAGCTTTTTCTAAGACATACAGAAAGGTTTGCATTTACTAGAATGTAGCTGGCGGCTCTGCAATCATGCAAATGATGATCAGCTTGATTTCTTTAAAGTCTAAACTGAAGTAAATCACAATTTTAAGACATATGCATATGCTTGCTCGCAGACAGTGAAAACCGCAAGATACACTTTCTGAGGTTATTTGCCTGTCTGCAGGAAGGGCAACTTTAAATCGGGCCACTGCATATTGATTACTTCACAGACATTGATAATTCATCCAAGAAGGCAAAAGGCTAAGAGAGAGGTGTAGAAATAAGTTTTGCTGTTTTTTTTTCAATCTTCTCTTTCTTGCTCATTCACCCCAACACACACATCGTACACATTAAATATTCTGAGCTTGGTTTCGCCAGAGGGACATTTCCCCCCATATATATATACAGTATATGTACCTGTACATTATTCTGGAGGTGCTTGAAGTTTAAGAATGATGTCTATTTCTCCTAGTGTTGTCTCAGAAAATCCGTCTTGAATACTAATGCTGTTTTACGAGTAAAGAATAATAGTTTTATCCTCTCTTTGGATAAATTTTACTTTTTTTAAAAGTTTCCCTTCATAGTAAGTGTTTTTTTCATTTGAAATGTAGAATGTCCAAACAGGCTTCGTCACGTATGTGAATGCATCATTAACTCTTGCCAGGGCAGCACGGACAGGGGTTAGTGCTCGTGCCTCACAGCAAGAAGGTTATGAGTTCGATTCCCAAGCTCAGGGTCTTTCTGTGTAGAGTTTGTATGTTCTCCCCGTGACTGCGTGGGTTCCCTCCGGGTACTTTGGCTTCCTCCAACCTCTAAAGACATGCACCTGTGGATAGACTACCGTATATTCCGCACTATAAGGCGCACCTAAAAGCCTACAATTTTCTCAAAAGCTGACAGTGCGCCTTATATATGGACCAATATTGAGCCACAACAGGTCTCACAACTACGGTAAGCAGCCGCCGATTTAATTTTCCCCCGTAGGAGAAGAAGCGCGCGGTGCATGCTGGGATATACCTGTATGACTGCGCCAGGCCCTGCCGTTTCATTTCCATTTGTGTGTTTTAGTAAAGACCCCAAAATGGCTCCTATTGAGAGACATGATTTCAGGAAAGCAGGAATTGTCACTGAACTGCTAGACAAAAGCAGCGACACTGACTCCATTACCGATGTCTCGAAAAAGTGCAAAACAATAACAATATATCAATAACTCAACGTTCCTCAAACGTTAATGTCACACAACACAACACAAAATAAACATGTAAATCTCACTTTATTAAGTTATTCCTCATCCACGAATCCCTCGAATTCTTCTTCTTCAGTGTCAGAATTAAATATGCCACAAGAGGTCTCGCAACTACGGTAAGCAGCCGCCCTACTTATTTTCCCTGGTAAAAGAAGAAGCGCGCGGTGCATGCTGGGATATATGACTGCGGGAGGCGTGCCGAGTTTAAAATCAAGGTGATCAGTCACACAGTAGAACACGGGAATAGAGCAGCAGCGAAAGAATTTAACATTAACAGCAGTGACACTGACTCGTTTACTGACGACTTCGACGTTGTCGCCCAACTGTTTGAATCGATCACTGAAGAAGAAAAATTTGAGGGATTCGTGGATGAGGAATAGCTTAATAAAGTGAGCTTTACGTGTTTATTTTGTGTGTTGTGTTGTGTGACATTATTGTTTGAGCAATGTTGAGTTGTTGATATATTATTGCTTTGCACTATTTTGAGTGTTACTATATTGTGATTGCACTAACGTTTGATTTACCGTAACAGTATCAGACTGTTTTTTACGTGTTTATTGAATCAGGGAAAATAATAAAACAGCTGTTTATTCATTTTGGGAGTGAACGGAGTTGTCAGAACGCTGGTTAGTAACCAATGATAAAGTTTGACTGAACTATCTGACTGTTTTGTTGACATTCCATTTAGCGCAGCTCCATCTAAAGGATGCATAACGTAACCCTAGCCTCTACTGTAGCATCTATTTTATGCGCCTTATAATGCGGTGCGCCTTATATATGAACAAAATATTAAAATATGCCATTCATTGAAGGTGCGCCTATAATCCGGTGCGCCTTATAGTGCAGAAAATACGGTAATTGGCGACGCTAAATTGGCCCTAGTGTATGTGTAAATTGGGGCTAACAAACATGTCCAATGCAACAAACAGGCCCCAACCACGGTATGATATTCAGCTAGCAGTTAGCTTGTGAACTTTATGCCAAACAGCCATTAGACTACAATAAAAACGGACAAAAAGAGTTGCAATACAGTTTTAAGCACATAGCAAGTGATATCAAAGTGTATATAAAGTAATTCACTTTGTATTGACACACACTGCCAATGAAACAACATCGAAATTCACCGTAACTTACAGAGCCTGCTGATTTAATGATGCGTTCAATGCCCCCTCCAGTGTCATAAAAGTAAACGACACTCAAGCAAGCCAATGTCACAAAAAAAAAAACAAGCGTTACAGAGACAGTCTTTTGTACATTGTGAATGCTGTCTATCTGCGATGAGGTGGTGACTTTTCCAGGGTGTAGCCCGACTTCCGCCAGAGGGCAGCTGGAATAGGCTTCAGCACCCCTCCGACCCCGAGGCAGAAATTGGATGGATGTAGGGATGTACGCTATGCCGGTACTAGTACAGTATCACAGTACTAAATAATCAAAAATGGTACTGTACTCTGTTTGAAAAGTACCGGTTCACAATTTTCTATCAATTTTTATTTTTTTTTTGTAACGGGCCTGACGGCGCGTCATGAAATTTCTGTGTTTACGAGCATAGGAGCATGTTCAGCAGCACACAATCACGGAGTACTTACAAGCAGACCGTGTAGACAGAAAAAGGAGAATGGATGCATTTTGGCCTAAAAATAGTTGATAAATGTAAAGTTATAACACTGAAACACTCTCAGGAAGAGATGCTTTACGACATGGCTAGAAAACGAGCAGCAAACATCCATTCGCAGTCGGCAGTGTTTTAGTTACTTCTAAATCCCTAATCATCCCCTCAATGGCGACAAATAAAGTAAGTTTCTTACAAGTATCATCCCTGGAGGACAAGGAATAGCTACTAAACATGCTTCACTACTCACCGAAGTAGGATACAACAGCTCACCGGCGTCACCGCTAACAAAAGCTTGCACGCCTGAATGTAAACAAATGCCATAAGTGATCTATACCTGACATCCACTGTAATGATAACAAGTACAATAGCGTACCTAGCCGATACTACTATAATTACATCTATATTTTTTATTGTCACAAAATCTTTTTTCCTTTTTTTAAAATTCATATTATATTTATAAACTCAGTAACTATGTCCCTGGACACATAAGCACTTTGAATATGACCAAAGTATAATCCTGCAACTATTTGGTATCGAATCGATACCTAAATTTGTGGTATCATCCAAAACCAATGTAAAGTATCCAAACAACAGAAGAATAAGTGATTATGACATTTTAACAGAAGTATAGATAGAACATGGCCCTGCGATGAGGTGGCGACTTGTCCAAGGTGTACCCCGCCTTCCGCCCGATTGTAGCTGAGATAGGCGCCAGTGCCCCCCGCAACCTCAAAAGGGAATAAGCGGTAGAAAATGGATGGATGGATTGATATATAGAACATGTTTAAACGGAAAATAACCGGATATTAACAGTAAATGAATAAGTGGATTAACAATGGTTTTTTTTACAGCTTTTCCTTTAAAATTTTCACAAAATAACAGAATGAGAAAGGACAGAATATGTTACTGCATATGTCAGCAGACAAATTAGGAGCCTTTGTTTGCTTGCTACTAAAAGACAAGTTGTCTTGTATGTTCACTATTGTATTTAAAGCCAAAACTGTTCTTCGAATGCAATAATAAACATATGTTTAATATACCGTAAGATTTTTTTTATTAGAATAAAGCCAATAATGCCATTTTTTTGTGGTCCCCTTTATTTAGAAAAGTATCAAAATACATTTTGGTACCGATACCAAAATATTGGTATCGGGACAACACGAGATGGACGGAATAATTCTTACTGTTTCAGAAAGTTCTGAGACAGGCAGTATATCCATTTTTTTGGAAAACTATTTACACCGGTTGTCCTGTTTTAAATAAAATAAGTTGGGACAAGCCGTAGAAAATGGATGGATGGTATGGAAGTTGCAGGTCTTGCCTGACAATCGTCAAAACTGAGCACTGCCGATACAATAGAGAACTTTGCCAGGAAGATGGTGATTTAAAATATTTGTCTTTCTATGTCAGTGTTAGATGGGCGAGAAAAAGAAGCTTCACCATGAAGACTAGCCAGTAATGGATGTCCCATGTTGGCATATTGCTGAGTTGCAACCACGTGACTAAGAGGCACTTCTGAGTTCACTTGATGGGCAGGGGGCCAATATGCCTACTGTTTACTTACCTCCAGCACTGCAGATGTTGGCATATTTTCAAGGTTTAGAGGCCAATAAAAAAGTCAGATACCCTGGAAAAAACTAACTGAATGTGATGGAAAGGATACATGTACTCTTAGAATAAATACTTTTCTCATGTATAAAATATTCAACATCACTGAAATGGACATTTCAAGGTATATGGTTGAGCATTAAACCATGGAAGACAATGTTGGACTTATGTGTGGATTAGTGGCGTCACTGCAAATTATCCGTGGCCTCACATTTTTGTCCAATACCCACAACTTCCCATTATGGCTACTCAGCGTAATTTTCACAAATCAAGCTTGTCTCTAAGCAGCACTCAAACCCCCATATCACCTGTCTAATGAAAACTTACATTTATTTTGTAAACGTAGCACGAACAGCAACTTGAAACAATATTTAAACTCTTTATTGCTCAAATTGCACAATTGAGGTCCTCCTGCATAGCTCAGACCTACTTGCAGTTCCTGTCGACAGCGCTTAGCCTTCTGAGTAATGTAGTATATAAATATTTAGTAACACACTGGCGTCCTCACTTTCTTGTGTTTATCTTTATTTAACCTTTTCATCCAGCATATGACAACGAAGAACAAATATTCATTGGCAATGCTGACATAGTAAAAAGACAACATTTACATGTTGGAGATGTTGAATTATGATGATAATCTCTTATTGTCTCTCATTAACCAACAAAAAATACTGGTATTGATTGCTCTCCACAGATTAGAAACTCTCTTAAAATGTGAGGGTAAATATGTTGGAACATAAATGAATGTATAAAATCAACAAACGCTTTTCAAGTTCAAAACTTGCACAGAGAATGCCTGAAAAAATTGTGACAGAGCAGACAGCGGAAAATAAGTAAGCATTTGGTGTTGTTTCTTTATATAATTATAATGACTACTATTAGGGCTGTGAATCTTTGGGTGTCCCATGATTCGATTCAATATCGATTCTTGGGGTCACGATTCGATAATATATCGATTTTTTTTTTTTATTCGATTCTCGATTCTAAAACGATATTTTTCCGATTCAAAAGGATTCTGTATTCATTCAATACATAGGATATTGCAGGATCTACCCCAGTCTGCTGACATGCTAGTAGAGTAGTAGATTAAAAAAAAAGAAAAACGCTTTTATAATTGTAAAGGACAATGTTTAATCAACTGATTGCAATAATGTAAATTTGTTTTATCTATTAAACGAACCAAAAATATGACTTATTTTATCTTTGTGAAAATATTGGACACAGTGTGTTGTCAAGCTAATGAGATGCGATGCAAGTGTAATCCACTGTGACACTATTGTTCTTTTTTCTTATTTTTATAAATGTCTAATGATAATGTCAATGAGGGATTTTTAATCACTGCTATGCTGAAATTATAACTAATATTGATACTGTTGTTGATAACATTAATTTTGGTTTCACTACTTTTGGTTTGTTCTGTGTTGTGTTTGTGTCTCCTCTCAATTGCTCTGTTTATTGCAGTTCTGAGTGTTGCTGAGTCAGGTTTGGTTTTAGAATTGGATTGCATTGTTATGGTATTGCTGTGCAGTGGTTTGTTGGATTGATAAATAAAAAATGTAAATAAAAATCCCCCCCAAAAAATCGATTTTTAAAAAATGAGAATCGATTCTGAATCGCACAACGTATTCGAATTTATTTTTTCCCACACCCCTAATTACTATAATAAGTTACAATTAATTTAAACAGTACAGTAATTTGACAGTGTGCTCTAAGCAAAAGCTTTTACTGGCATGGAGTTTCTATTTTTAAGTCTATGTGTAAAACGAGTAAAAGACTAACAGTATTTATCTTCCTGTCATGCCCAGAGCATAGTTTATTTATGTTTTTGATTCACTTGTTGTTTAAGTTATGTTTCATCACCCCTGTTTTGTGTCTCCTTGGTTGCTATGGTTATTCATTGTATTCACCTGCCTCTGATTAGTGTTCGGGACGTTCACCTGTTCCCGGGCACTAATCAGAGAGCTATGTATTCTATCCTGTCGCCTACCCTTTGCACCCTTGAGTTAAGCTGTGCCTTATGCATTTTTCTTGTCCGCTATTCCGTTAACTCCCCGTGCTATAGGCACACTCTTCTCGTGTTTGTGTCTTCTCTGTGTGATTTATGAGGAATAAATCATTTTCCTCACCTGCATTTTTCCCCTGGAGTTTCTGCTGCATCTTGGAAGAACAATCCGCGCATCACCATGCGTCCACGACGTTACACTTCCTATGCTTTTTGATGTTAAGGTGACAAGAAACAGGAATGGTGCCAAATGAATCCCTTCCCTACTTTAGCGATATGTCGTTGCTAATAATTATGCAGCCTGCATGAGATTTATTCATCTTGTTTATGATTGATTGATTAATTGAAACTTTCATTAGTAGATTGTACAGTACAGTACATATTCCGTACAATTGACCACTAAATGGTGACACCCGAATAAGTGTTTTAACTTGTTTAAGTCGGGGTCCACGTAAATCAATTCATGGCATTATTACTAGCGCAAGCATCCATTCCATGTAGAAGTTTCCTAATGAAAAATGCTCATATGTAAGTATATGGATAGGAAAAGTGGATAAATCATAAACGTACAGTTAATTTTAAGGTCATACAGACAGTGCAAACATGATCGGGTTGTCGACCGCAGTTGACGAGAGACAGGTTAAAGACCTACTGAAAACCACTACTACCGACCACGCAGTCTAATAATTTATACATCAATGATGAAATATTAACATTGCAACACATGTCAATACGGCCGGTTTAGTTTACTAAATTGCAATTTTAAATTTCCCGCGGAGTTCCTTGTTGAAAACGTCGCGGAATGATGACGCGTGCGCGTGTCACGTCATGGACTGTCAGGAAATATTTGCGCAGCACTACTGTAGCTAAAAGTCGTCTCTTTTCATCGGGCAATAAAACAGTATTGTGGACATCTGTGTTGCTGAATATTTTGCAATTTGTTCAATTAATAATGGAGAAGTCAAAGTAGAAAGATGGAGTTGGGAAGCTTTAGCCTTTAGCCACACAAACACACCGTGTTTCCTTGTTTAAAATTCCCGGAGGTGAAGCTTTACTATGGATCAGAGCGGTCAAGCAAACATGGATCCCGACCACTTGTCAACCGGCAGGTTTCGGTGAGAAAATTGTGTTAAAAAGTCGCCTCTTACCGGAGATCTGAGGAGTTTGCGTCGACTTCCCTCAGACATTGGCCTCAAGACACCCGTGGAAACACCCCTCCGACTATCAGGTACTATTTAATCTCACTAAAACTATAGCAACACAATAGAAAGATAAGGGATGTCCCAGAATTGTCCTAGTAAATGTGTCTAAAAACATCTGAATCTGTCCCAATGCAATCGCCTCTTTGTTTTTTTAAACTTTATTTATTTTTTTATTTATTTTTTTCTAGTCCTTCGCTATCAATATCATCATCCACGAATCTTTCATCTGCGCTCATATTATTGGGGAAATTGTCGTTTTCTCGGTCCGAATAGCTCTTGCTGCTGGAGGCTCCCATTAAAATGAAAAACAATGTGAGGACCTGAGGAGCCCTCATCCTTGTGACGTTATCGTCTGCGACTTCCGGTAAAGGCAAGGCTTTTTTATCAGCACCAAAGGTTGCGAACTTTATCGTCGATGTTCTCTACTAAATCCTTTCAGGAAAAATATGGCAATATCGTGAAATGATCAAGTATGACACATAGAATGGACCTGCTATCCCCGTTTGAATAAGAAAATCTCATTTCAGTAGGCCTTTAAACACAGCAACCAGCTTTCTCCGCGGTTTTTGGTTGAATAACTTTTAGTAACGTTTTAATAACTCTTACTAAAATCCCTAGTGAACACATTTCCGCAGATTAGAATAGTGCATGTACTGTATGCAGCATGTTCACTCACTTTCAGTTGACTTCTTGCGAGAAATACTCATGTTTGCCCTCTGTGTGCTTGACTTGGAGGACATGGCCTCCAGGTACGACATCACATGTAACCCAGCAATTCAGGGGCTCACACATGGCACTCACACATACGCTCACACACGCACACACACAAAACAATACAATACAATAGAACTACTGATTTAATAAGTTGTGTTTTCCACATATCATAAGTTTTATGTAGGTTTGTGTGGGTTTTGGACATTGCTGTGTGTTTGTTCCTGTTGGCCACCGTATATTTGTCCGCACAAAGGCTCCGGTTTGGTACACAGGCGCACAAAATCTCCTGAAAGTATAATCTCCTGAAAGAAGTGTTTCTTTTTTCATGTGTTTAATTGGTAATCACACGCACAGGCAATTTTGACCGTCAGTATTTGCCAGTGTTATCAGGCATGACAACTTGGAAAAGCTGCATCTCATATTACAGTTATTAGTTTTTTTTAAATTTCCCTAAGTATAATCTTTTGCCAGTCTTGCCTGAACTAATCATTTTTTTTTATTTTATTCAGATTTTGTTATGTGAAGCAAAATTTAAAAAAAAGAAGGTAATTGTGTGTTAGAGGAGGAAAGCAAGCAAGAACTTATCGCAGTCTGCAGGCCTCCAAGAGGCAGAACATGTCAGCCTGGAGCAGCAGCCTGCCTCATTATTGTTTTCATCCTGCAGCTGCTTTAGATGTAGAAATGACTGCTGTGACTTTTGGTCTCTTACTCTTAACCCCCCTCCCCCTCCCAAAGTGGTTCCTGATCATTATGATTACTGTGGATTGATAGATGCAGACACAGTACAATAAATAAATGATAAATGTGTTGTACTTGTATAGCGCTTTTCTACCTTTAAGGTACTCAAAGCGCTTTGACACTACTTCCACATTCACCCATTCACACACACATTCACACACTGATGGAGGGAGCTGCCATGCAAGACGCTCACCAGGACCCATCAGGAGCAAGGGTGAAGTGTCTTGCTCAGGACACAACGGACGTGACGAGGTTGGTACCAGGTGGGATTTGAACCAGGGACCCTCGGGTTGCGCACGGCCACTCTCCCACTGCGCCACGCCGTCCCTGCATTAGTGCGTATTCCTATGCCGCTCGCTAAACCACTCAAAGTTAAAGGAAATGTTTATGGAAAATAAAATTGAAATAACCTTTTACACAGTCTGCCCCCCCCCCCCACAAAAAAAAATCACCGTCTTTAAAATTCAAAGCACTGTAGCGAAGAGTCTCTTAGAGCAAATCTCCATTCTTCTCCTTTTGCCCAAAACGCTCGGATTCCGCAGCCTCCTCCCTCGACCACACCTTCTCTCTTTGTTGTGATTGGTCAGGGGTCGACCCCCTGCTACTGGTTATCAGCAAACAGTAAAAAGTTGGATATCGGACATGCAATGGAACTTCAATTTCCAAACTTAATTAGTTATTGAACAGGGTTGGTAAATACAAAAGTTTGTCTTTTAAAGGCCTATTGAAATTAGATGTTCTTATTCAAACGGGGATAGCAGGTCCATTCCATGTGTCATACTTGATCATTTCGCGATATTGCCATATTTTTGCTGAAAGGATTTAGTAGAGAACATCGACGATAAAGTTCGCAACTTTTGGTGCTGATAAAAAAGCCTCGCCTTTACCGGAAGTCGCAGACGATGACGTCACAAGGGTGTGGGCTCCTCACGTCTTCACATTGTTTTTAATGGGTGCCTCCAGCAGCAAAAGCTATTCGGACAGAGAAAATGACAATTTCAAAACATCCAATGGAAATCTTGTGAAGATCACAAGATAAAGAAGTGGCATAAGAAAATAAACCTATGGTAACGTAAAACACACCATCCTCATGATATGGTACTTTAACATTATGGAGAACATTTTAAACGTGTATAACTAATTCTATAAAATCGAAAATGTAGTATAGGGCCCTGTGCAACAACCATGTTGAAAGACACTGTGGTCGTGGAAAAGTTGTTTATTTGTTTTGTAAAGGTCAAATTATTGGCATGAGAAAACGTTTAAGAAAGTTCTTGAAAGTACTAGAATCGGGTTTCAAACTGTCCAATTTGTTATTATCCATTATTAAAAAATGGAAGGGCAGTTGGGACACTTCACTATGTAAATCTCTTGACAGCAATACAAGATCTTGGCAAAAACAATGCAACTCTCCGCAGAAATAAAAGAAAAAACATTGCAGGCTCGTATGGAAAGGATTCCACATCGAATGCGTGTCATAATTACAGTTAACAGCGGTCGAGCGAAATATTTACGGTGTATGACTTTTTGTTGTGGACCAGGCAATGTATTTATTGAGTCATTTGTCATTGATGAGGAGCAACAGCACAAATTGTCTCTGTTTTCTTTATCTCTGCTGTTTTCTTAAAAAAAGTATCTGTGCAGGATTTTCTTACTAATTAGTTAATTAATTTTCCTGAGGGAACTCTCCTGAAGGATTCAATAAAATACTATCTATCTATCTATCTATCTATCTATTTATCTATCTATCTATCTATCTATCTATCTATCTATCTATCTATCTATCTATCTATCTATCTATCTATCTATCTATCTATCTATCTATCTATCTATCTATCTATCTATCTATCTATCTATCTATCTATCTATCTATCTATCTATCTATCTATCTATCTATCTATCTATTTAGAATAACCCTGCTGAGCCAAGAAACCCAGGTTAACTGTTAAAGTGCAGACAACCAAACCTGTGCATCATCCATGTTAGACATTTGCCCTGAGCTCATCATTTTAGCTGCATTTTGAATGTTATGTTTTATCTTTGCCTTTCCAGCCAAGTTCTGTGGAGATCCTGGCACGCCTGCCAAAGGACGGCGAGAAGGGCGCAGCTTTATCTTCAAGTCGGAGGTGACATTTAGCTGCAGCGCCCCCTTTGTGCTGGTAGGATCGACAACACGTATGTGCCAAGAGGACGGCACCTGGAGTGGAGCGCAGCCTCGATGCATCGGTACAGAGTCCTGTTTCAAGCCAGATTAATATGGATAATGCTAAGTCATTAAAGGGGAACATTATCACCAGACCTATGTAAGCGTCAATATATACCTTGATGTCGCAGAAAAAAAACATATGTTTTTTTAACCGATTTTCGAAATCTAAAAGGGTGAATTTGGCGATTCAAACGCCGTTCAATTGTTCGCTGTCGGAGCGATGACCTTTCATCCTTGGCGTCACAATGGGAAGCAATCCACCATTTTCTCAAACACATCACACACGCAAGTCAAATCAGCTCTGTTATTTTCCGTTTTTTCGACTGTTTTCCGTACCTTGGAGACTTCATGCCTCGTCGGTGTGTTGTCGGAGGGTGTAACAACATGAACAGAGACGGATTCAAGTTGTCTTACGTGGAGTGTGTATCGATTAGCATGGCAGAAATGGCAAGATTGTGTGGATATCCCGCGACACTCAAAGCAGATGCGTTTCCAACGATAAAGTCAACGAAATCACAAAGGTGAGTTTTGTTGATGTTATTGACGTATGTTTTAATCAGACATATTTGGTCACGGCATGACTGCTAGCTAATCGATGCTATCATGCTATTTAGGCTAGCTGTATGTACATTTGTAGCTATATTTGCATCCAGCCTTTCCCTCCACCCACATTTAATGCCAAACAAACACTTACCAATCGACTGATTTAAGTTGAGCCAGTGGTCAAAAGATGCATTCGTTGGTTAGAAAGCGATCCCCGAATAGCTTCAATAGCTATTTGCTCAATAGCTTCAGTTTCTTCTTCAATTTCGTTTTCGCTATCTGCCTCCACACTCCAACCATCCATTTCAATACATGCATAGTCTGTTGAATCGCTTAAGCCGCTGAAATCCGAGTCTGAATCCGAGCTAATGTCGCTATATCTTGCTGTTCTATCCGCTATGTTGTTTGTATTGGCATCACTATGTGACGTCAGAGGAAAATGGACGGGTGGATTTACAGATAGCGAAAATCCAGCACTTTAAAGGATATTCCATGATGGGTAAAATTTTGAAAAAAACTTCGAAAAATAAAATAAGCAACTGGGAACTGATTTTTATTGGTTTTAACCCTTCTGAAATAGTGATAATGTTCCCCTTTGATCAGCTAACAGGCTTGTTCTTATTCTAATCCTTATCTAATCATGATTTGTTTTTGCAGAGCCCACGAGAACCACCTGTGAAAATCCTGGAATACTTGAGCATGGCTTCATGAACTACACCACTGGTTTTAAGGTAAATGCTGTTTTAAACGCTGCAGCATGCATCGTGAACCTGGCCAGTTCTGATTTTTTTGCTCAAATGCGACCTGTATCGAAATTTTTCATTTCAATGTCCATCCATCCATTTTCTACTGCTTGTCCCTTTTGGGGTCGCGGGGGGTGCTGGAGCCTATCCCAGCTGGATTTGGATGGAAGGTGGCATACACCCTGGACAAGTCGCCACCTCATCGCAGGGCCAACACAGATAGACAGACAACATTCACACTCACATTCACACACTAGGGCCAATTAAGTGTTGCCAATCAACCTATCCCCAGGTGCATGTCTTTGGAGGTGGGAGAAAGCCGGAGTACCTGAAGGGAACCCACGAGTCAAACTCCACTCAGAAGTCTGTGTGCTTCCCACACTGGCACAGGGGTTAGTGCATGGGCCTCACAATATGAAGGTCCCGAGTTCAATCCCAGGCTCGGGATCTTTCTGTGGAGTTAATTTTAATGTGAATAATGAAACTTTGCAAACTTTTTATATCCGACCAAAGCCTCTTTTGTATGTGGATATAAATGGGATATGTATGCGTTGCGACTGCAGTGTGAACACTCCGGTTGCAAACCAGGCTGTCATCAAAAAGCGATAAATGTCATAATCATTCACCAAAATAGATGGTTAGAAAAACGAATACTTGACATATGAGCAGAAAACAGGTAAAAATAAAATGTAGGAACTCCCGTAAATGTTCCACCACTCATGTCTCCGACTGCTCGCTGTCACGATCTTAAGAGCAGACGTGAAAGTAAAATGTCCCGGAAACTACCAGAGCAAAAATTCTTATCCCCTTCCTTCTAAATCTTCTATGTGCTATAATTTAGTTAATAAAATGTAACTTTTTATTGCACAAAAGCTTTCCAATTGCCACAAATGCGCCATGACTGACAAGTAAACACTCCAGCATGTCTGACGACATGTCTGCATGCAGGTCAGATTGCATTCACATTAGACATCACATTTTTTGTAATGTAAATGACTACATCAAAAGACAGGATTTGACCAAAAAATCTGAATTGCACATCCGATCCTGCAGTGTGAACATAGTCTTAGTGTACAGGCCAATAGAGTTTCTTCAAATAATCAAATGTTCCTAATTTCTATATATTGGGTGTGATGATGTAATATTTGTTAATACAGGTATCAGACTAATAGTACTAAGTAGAGCACGGATCTTTGAGTCATATTATTTACAGAGAAAAAAAAAAGTTCAACAATTAGTGTCAGCTCCAAACATTACACCTTCAACAAAACACTCTTCCTGATAACGATGCAAATATTACAATTGGCATTGGTCCATTGCTCACTGAGAGGAACAAATACAAGGGTCAAATTACCCTTGCATATTTAACAGTTGAGGGCAGTCCGAGCCAGCAAGTCCTTTCCTGCAGGCTTAAACACAATCAGAAGAAGCACTGACCTATATTTACAACTTAAATTCTTTCATTTTTTTTCAATTAAATAACATTACTTCATTTCAAACAGTCTATAATCTTAATTTTGAAGCATGTCTCTTGAATGCATTGTTTCAACTATGTGTTTGTTGGATTTTTTGTCAAATCAGATTCCTCTGGCAGGGGGCTCCCCTCGTCTCTTTTAATGCACAGCATAGGACACATAGCAAAAGTGGCCTCAGGTCCTGTTGAACAGGGGCAGCAGCTCCACAGCCATATAGCCACTATTAACCACTATTAATCACAGTCAAAATGAAAGCTTGTTCCAATAGGCACCAAAAACTGTTAATAATGTATAGAGGAAAGTGTATATTATATATACTATTATATATATAGTATTTATATAGGTGTGTGTATGTGTGTGTGTGTGTGTATATATATATGATGGATATGTGTGTATTTTGGGTATATGCATGTGTGTATGTATGTGATTGTGTGTGTATATGTATGTATTGTATGTATGTATATGTATGTATACATATATATGTATGTATATATAATTTGTATATACGTGTTTTTATATATGTGTGTGTATGTGTAAATATGTGTGTGCATATGTATATATGTAAGTGTGTGTGAATTTAAATGTATTATATAGAGATAATCTCTAGCATCTACGCAGCAACCACTGAATTGAATTATATTATATATATTATTGTATTATATATTGTAAATATATATTGTATATGTATACGGGTGGGACCTAATAAGTTTACTTCTTCCCACTCCCTTTTGAGCCAATCTTGACTTCTACAAAAGATTAGTCACATGTAATGTTTTCAATGTAGCTGTAAATATAATGTATATATATATATTTTTGTATTTTATGATATTTTTTTGTTTTGTTGCATGGCTCAAGATAAACCATTCATTCATTCATTCATTCATTCATTCATTCAGTTTCTGTATGTTGCCATGTGAATCGAATCTGCCCAAGATTTTCAGTGTCAGGAGTGCTGGCCTGTGTAATTGAAACTATAATAGCAAGGGGGCTGTTTCTTCAACCAATCACATTTTAGATTTGGGGCCAGCGAGCTAGCCCAGATGAATTTCAGCATTGTTCTGTGCTTTATAGGAGTGGGTACCCAATTTGGTACTTTCATAGGCAACAACCGACTTCCAACGATACTACTTCTCCTACCGTATTGAGTCGCATGAAATCAATCGGTGTCATATTTCGATTCCTTTGTTGCACGTGACGTCATGTCCGGTTGCAGACTCGGTCGGCTCAAACATTTGGCGGGTAAACAATCACTCAAGCAGCACTCATAGTAGATCCAGTCAGACTGTCTCTTGGTAATGTTGCAATTTTCCATGCCAACAAACCAAGTTTGCCTGATAGAAAACATTTCATCATACAGTGAGGCACCACTGCGCTCACTCCATGATAATTTACATTAGATTTGCCATACACTTGTTACTGAGTAGCAATAACGATTTTACATGGCTATTTCAACACCTCCAAATTTGGTAATGAAAACTACAACTAAAATGCACGTTACAATCAAACAGCTGGTGTGGAATAAGTACAATACTCAAAATATAAATATGTTGTAGGAAACAACAAATATCTAGATTAACTCTAATGGCAGGGCTTCACAGTGGCAGAGGGGTTAGTGCGTCTGCCTCACAATACGAAGTTCCTGCAGTCCTGGGTTCAAATCCAGGCTCGGGATCTTTCTGTGTGGAGTTTGCATGTTCTCCCCGTGAATGCGTGGGTTCCCTCCGGGTACTCCGGCTTCCTCCCATCTCCAAAATCATGCACCTGGGGATAGGTTGATTGGCAACACTAAATTGGCCCTAGTGTTTGAATGTGAGTGTGAATGTTGTCTGTCTATCTGTGTTGGCCCTGCGATGAGGTGGCGACTTGTCCAGGGTGTACCCCGCCTTCCGCCCGATTGTAGCTGAGATAGGCGCCAGCGCCCCCCGCGACCCCAAAAGGGAATAAGCGGTAGAAAATGGATGGATGGAACTCTAATGGCAAAGACTACTCCCTGCTCAGGAAACACACTGTATAGTCTATTCACCACTGCCATCTAACATCTGGGACTTCAAATAAGACTCAGAAGTGTAAGAAATCAGGATATAACAACTACACCGAACAGTTATCATTATGAGCTGACTGATAGATAAAACAGGTAACATTTATCAACACATGAGCACACGCAGAAGTAAGGAAAATTGGTACCGGTATCGATTCTCATGTACCGTAAATTGGTATCGTATTAATTCAAATGTAAAAGGTACCTATCCCTAGCCCTCGAATAAGTTTATTAGAGCAAAACTGTTGCAACCTGCCAAGCTATTCGAATACCACAACAGCTGATAAACAAGGAGTGATTGCACCCTGGAGTGATTAGATGTATTATGTATTCTTTAAACTATATTGGCCCTTACACTGTCTGCCGAGAAAAATGCTGGCCCTTTAATAAATGTAATTGAGGACCTCTGTTATTTGTTGTTGATGGTTTGCATAATTGGAACGGGATAATGGTGGTATTAAGAGGCGGGTTAAGTCAGTTAACTCCTCACTGAATAAATATTACATTTGTTTATTGCGATTGAATTGAGGATAAATTAATAGTAATTCAATAATCATTTACCAAACTCATCATTTGTAATAACAGTTTGAACAATTCCTCATTTGAGCTCAACAAACTGATCAGTTGTGGTTCTCAAATAAAAAGAAGCAACTGGTTTTATGTGTGTGCGTGTGTGTGTGTGTGTGTGTGTGTGTGTGTGTGCGTGTGTGTGCAGTGTGTGCGTGTGTGTGTGTGTGTGTGTGTGTGTGTGTGTGTGTGTGTGTGTGTGTGTGTGTGTGTGTGTGTGTGTGTGTGTGTGTGTGTGTGTGTGTGTGTGTGAAACGCAACAGTTCAAATAGATCACAGTGGAACTAAATATACATCATGACCCTCGCCGTGGGCTCAACCTGAGCTATGTTACTCCTCTCTATTTCCATTTAATTTCCTCCCAGTTGATTTTTCATTGTCACTTTCAAGATAAGTCCAAACACTTACTTTTTTTTCCCAGTGCTCGGCAGGACATCAGACAAGACATCGCCGCAAGTAGCTTAGCTTTGCACTTGAATCACTTGAGAACAAAATGTGGTGAAGACGTGCCAAAGAACTGTCTTCATCGGCTACTTTCACTTTACAGTGAATCATTGAAATTGTCGGGGGAGGACCTCACCACTTAGAGCCTGATCTACTAAGAACCAAATAAAAGGTGCTGAACAGTTTTTGTAAACTTTACAATTGCGTAAAGTTGGGCATTTTGCAGGTGATCTACTAAGACTTTGTGAATTGATAACAAGTGCAAAAGTAGTGCAAACCGCCCTAGTAATGATGCATTTGTGTGATCCAGATGCAAGAAAATGCATATTGCTAGATGTTTTTCGTTCAGAATGTATATGTTTCCCAAATGAAAAAATAATCTAATTAAAAAAACACCAGGATACACTAAAATGGATCAATTCAATTTGTTTTAATCAGCCCCTAAAATTATTCAGCAGCTATAATATTATAAAATGATATTGCTGAATCAACGATAAGTCAATTATTTTTCTTTCTGACGATCCAAAAATGCTGACATGCACTTAGAATGAACATTCTCTCTTTCAATCATCTGTTTTTGCAGCCTGGTCTCTTTCTTTCTCACAACCACTTGCGCGTAACTGTGCCAGTTTGCATGAACATTTCAAACATGCTAAACAGCGGTCGCAGAACATAAAGGAAAAATCACATTGCGAAAAGTTTATGTTTCTCCTCCTCTCAAGAGGTCAGAAAGATATTTATTGTCATTGCACATGTACAACATTTCATTTTCAGCACAAACCCATTCAAGAGCAGACACACATTGTATTGGGTAACAAAACAGGAAAGCTGATGTGTCGCCACTTACGACAGACCGTAAAAGGTGGCATAAAGGTAGACGCTGGGCTCCTAAGGGGGACACAGACTGGGGCCGAGAAAAACAAAAAACTCGATATATACATATATATACATGTTCACACAGAAAACCACAAAACTTGCAACAGGAGGGGCATGCGGCCCAAAACTGCCAGTCACAAGGGACGCTGCTCTTTTCTCCGTCATAGCAAGTGGAGTAAAGCGTCAAAGCCATGGAAGGTGGGGTGGGTTACGTGTGTGTGGCTTATATTTTTCGTAGATACATGTCTGGAAGCCTGCAGCGTGTCCGTGTTCTGCAACTTTGGTGGCCTCGCAAATGCGATATTACAGCCGGTCAGTCCAACAAAAGTCAATATCAACAGGTGTATCTCTGTGAGAGACAGGGAAGTAAGTAAGTTAGTAAGTACAGTTTATTTATGAAGCGCTTTTCACTGATAAAATCACAGAGCGCTGTACAAAACATAGGTGAGGTAAAACAACAATTCAATTAAAACAACAGGGGCAACATCACAAAAAGGATACAAAGTGGACTAAAAATGATAGTTAAAAGGAAGAAGTTTGTTATGTCTTCGCTGCACTGTCCTTTGGGGGAGTCTTGAAGCATTACCTTGCCATACTGCTTGCAGTGAGGGAAAACAATCCAGATTAGAATGTTTGTTTTTGAGTGAACGAAAACATATTTGAATTGGTCACTGTAATTTTCTATTTGTGGTCCTCAAATGTATCGTACTTTGCTATGCAGAGCAGACAGCATCTCCAAGATGTCATCAAGTTTGTAATTTAGTCCAGAAGTGCCCAATCATTTGTGGCATATTTGCGGTACTTTGAGCGGCTGCCAGAATCTTCCAAATGTAGACACACCAGGGCAATGTGGACACATTTATTCCAATCAGCAGAAATCCTGTTATCATGGTGCCGAAAAGGTAGATAACTTCAACATCCTCCACCGAAAGGGTCGTCGGGCACGCTGCACTCCGCTTCTCCCAAGAGTCTGTCGAGTGTCCAGCAGCAACAGTTTCGTCAAGACAGGCAGGTTCCCCCCAAACCCAAAATCTTTGTTGAAAGGCAAGTTGATCATTCCATTTTTTAGATTTTGGAGAGCAATGCAAAAAGAGGCTACAAGAATCCAAAGCAAAACAAAGCAAATAACCAAGCAGTGGAGATAAGGGAGAGGGAAAGGGAGTGTCCACCTTTGATGAGTGCAAGAGAGAAGTTGTGGGCGTTCTAATAAGCAGCACATATTCTGCATAGACATGAAGACAAGCACGCTAAATGGATTGCACTCTTCAGAACCATAGTCTCCTGTGTGTTTGTGTCCAGGTGGGCAGCAGGGTCGACTTCCAGTGCCAACAGGGACACCTCCTGCAGGGTTCCACCACCCGCTTATGTTTGCCAGATCTCACCTGGACCGGCATCCAGGCTTCCTGTGTCCGTGAGTATTGTCTCTTTTTCCTCGACATGTTTTCAATGCACAGTCCTGTGTATCCACGTGACTTTTATTATGCCTCTTTCCACTTATTGCCTGTGCTGTGTACTGATCATTAGCGTTGAGGTTTTAGTCCACTTACACTTGTTGATAGAACAAGTTGAACATAGACCAGTGTCAAGCAGGGACTGAGCGGTTCTGCCGGCGTTGCCAGGGCAACCGCATTTGGAAGTTATGTAATGCATTTATCTTCAAGAGATCCTTTTCAGCGTCAGTGTCTCATTGAAATGTTTTTCATACATTTATACATTTGGCTATGCTGCACAGTAGTAAGAGCTGTGTGGCGATAAGGGGTCGAGAATGATACTTTTTAATCTTGATCTTGCCCATGTAGGAACACCCACTTAAAATATCATTTGTGCTGAGGTGGCAGATGCATTAAAGTGCATCCCCTTCCTTGTTTGCATAATCTGCTATGCGTGCCTGCATGTATGAGTGTTTGTGGAAGGATGAATACGTTGTCTTAATCCTTCAGTGATTGTGTGTGGACTGTCTTCATATTACTTGAAACATAATTAGGAGGCTTTTTTTAATCTATGAGCTGTACAGATTTAAAGGAATATAGTCTATTCGTAGGTTAAACCGATTATATAGCTTATCAACTGTCATAATAAAAGTGAAATGTTTTAACATTAATTCAAGTGTAAAAAGAAGTTGACCACTAAAGCAATGTGGTTTAATAATATTAATTCATCCTGAATAGCGGCAGGGAACTCCTGGCTGGAATTGACCTAATCTGTAAATCTAAATAACGCCGGACTTTTCATTTGGACATGCTAATGTATTACTTCTTTGAAACCACGTCCGTTTGCTTGATGTAATCCCCAGTGATACATTTTTCCATTTTGCCGTGTCCATCTCTCGACAGGTCTTGTTTCCAAATCGTACAAATTTTGGAGGAATTTAGTTTTCCACTTAAGTTCCGGCCAAACTCCGTCAAGTCCGAAGTCTGGTGTCATTGCACTGCATGGTAATCACCAGTGAGCATATTGCACACTTACTGGCTGTATTGACACTGCACTGATACTGTGTTGCTGTTTCATAACAGACATACGCCATCTACTGGTTTAAAAAACCCTCTACTTTTGACCTGATCACAAAAGTAATAGTTAGCAAATACAGTGGGGCAAAAAAGTATTTAGTCAGCCACCGATTGTGCAAATTCTCCCACTTAAAATGAAGACGGAGGTCTGTAATTTTCATCATAGGTACACTTCAACTGTGAGAGACAGAATGTGATAAAAAAAAATCCAGGAATTCACATTGTAGGAATTTTAAAGAATGTATTTGTAAATTATGGTGGAAAATAAGTATTTGGTCACTTAGGAAGATCTCTGGCTCTCACAGACCTGTAACTTCTTTTTTAAGAAGCTCTTCTGTCCTCCACTCGTTACCTGTAATAATGGCACTTGTTTGAACTCGTTATCTGTATAAAAGACATCTGACCACAGCCTCAAATAGTCGGACTCCAAACTCCACTATGGCCAAGACCAAAGTGCTGTCGAAAGACACCAGGAAAATATTTGTAGACCTGCATCAGACTGGGAAGAGTGAATCTACAATAGGCAAGCAGCGTGGTGTGAAAAAATCAACTGTGGGAGCAATCATCAGAAAATGGAAGACATACAAGACCACTGATAATCTCCCTCGATCTGGGGGTCCACGCAAGATCTCATCCCGTGGGGTCAAAATGATCAAGAGGACGGTGAGCAAAAATCCCAGAACCACACAGGGGGGCCTGGTGAATGACCTGCAGAGAGCTGGGACCAAAGTAACAAAGGTTACCATCAGTAACACACTACGCCGACAGGGAATCAAATCCTGCAGTGCCAGACATGTGCCCCTGCTTAAGCCAGTGCATGTCCAGGCCCGTCTGAAGTTTGCCAGGGAGCACATGGGAGAATGCCATGTGTTCAGATGAAACCAAAATAGAACTTTTTGGTATAAACTCAACTCGTCATGTTTGGAGGAATAACAATACTGAGTTGCATCCCAAGAACACCACACCTACTGTGAAGCATGGGGGTGGAAACATCATGCTTTGGGGGCTGTTTTTCTGCTAAGGGTACAGGACGATTGATCCGTGTTAAGGAAAGAATGAATGGGGCCAAGTTTCGTTAGATTTTGAGCCAAAACCTCCTTCCATCAGTGAGAGCTTTGAATGGTTGACCAAGTACTTATTTTCCACCATGATTTACAAATAAATTCTTTAAAATTCCTACAAAGTGAATTCCTGGATTTTTTTTCACATTCTGTCTCTCACAGTTGAAGTGTACCTATGATGAAAATTACAGACCTCTGTCATCATTTTAAGTGGGAGAACTTGCCCAATCGGTGGCTGACTAAATACTTTTTTGCCCCACTGTACAATTGTTTCCATTTTTTTAAAGTAGCTGTATAGAAAATAATCATATTATTATAATATATACGCCACACACACATTCCCTACCCCCCATCCAACGCCCTTGATGCGAATCCTTCAGGGTGATGGATGGATGGGCAGCGCCTGAAGAGCTTCAGCCTGCCACCTTAACACCCACTCCCTCCCCTCCGTTGCTAGTCTCGAGATGTTGTAATATGTATATGTACTTTGCTATAGAGGTTTTTTTTCCCCACTCCAGACTAAGCCCCCTTACGAGCCCAGTCTTGATTGTTTTTTTACCCATCCTCCCCCAGCATTTACCTTTTTCCCATCTTTTCGCTTTGTGGCGACCCACCAGCGTTCCTGTTCTGTAAGCCTGTATGTGCACTGTTTGCTTGTCTAATCATGAACGGGTTTTTGCTGAAAACAAAGTTTCATTGTACTTGTGCAATGACAATAAATACCTACCTACCTACCTACCTTAAGAAAAGTGCAACTAATTAAACAAATGGTAACAAGGAAAAACATAACATTTGGTCACATGTGAGCCAAAAGAAGCCTTCTGATAAACACCATTTTTTTCTTTCTAAAGTTGAATAAACATTGAGGCTGTGAGGGAGGCAGTATCAGTCTTGTGTTTCATAATGCATCGATGCTCCAGTAGTAATCACCATACCTAATGATGCACAGTATTTAGCTGTTACTACCATTTATTGCTGTGATGTCACCGACTGAAATTACAGTCAGACAGGCAGCCTACTTGTAATTCCGAGGCAAAAGCCTTTGAAGCACTTCCATCCTGTGTTGAGCAGTACACTTTGTTTGCCAGGTTTTTCTTTATCTGCTGAAGCTGCAGCCCAGCAGGAGCTGCTCTCTGGCTGTCATCCATCACCTGTGGTGCCTTGAAAAATTTATTGATTTTCCTATGCCCTCGCCCTGTCATTGTTAGAGCCGAAATGACGTATAGAATGGATAAATAGAATAGACTCGATCAATGCAGGTCTTTATTAAATATATACATTCACAAGTTATAGGAACTATGTGTTACCTGTGTGTCACTTTTTATAGCTTTATATAAAAGTGATACGTTTTTAGGAAAAAATTCTCGCATTTTTTTGCATGTTCTTCTCCAACTTTTAGCAACATAATCAGCTTTGTTTATCATTTAGCATTATTAGTGTTGTTAAACAAATTGTATTTAGATTAATTTTGATTATTTTTAATTAATCACATAATAACTTTTAATCTGCATTAATTGTGTTTAATTGAAAATAACCAATGCTAAACAGCATGTGCAAACAAAAAAATTGTGTGCTAATCGTGTTGCTTAGACTGTGTTCAGTGCAGGTGCAGACCGCCCAATTTAAATTAGAATTTTGCATGTACTATGCTTCTTTTTTTCATTGAAATACTCATTTACTGAACATTCATGTTATCATGCTCTTACCTATGACATTTTGCCATGTTTTGAAACATGCAACAGACATTTATCCCGTTTTGGGCCATTTTAGCAGCAGTCTATCTGCATGGAACACACTTTTTTTTTGCGTGCCAAAATCCTGGTAGATAAAAAAAATACATATTGCAATACTTGTTATTTTATACATATAAAAAACAAACGACAATATTAAAAACAACGGCAGCCGTCACCAAAGCGCATCAATTAAATGTGTTTTAATCAGCCCTATGAGTAATCCAGCAGCTATAAAATTATAGAATGATATTGCTGAATTGACGATATGTACTATATTTTCTTTAGACAGTCCATATGTTTACAAACATACTGTACATAGTACAGAGGTGCAGTGTAATCACCTCTTTTGTCACAGTTATTTCTGCACAACTGCCAGTTTGCATGTTCTTTCTAGACACACTAAATACAGTACATACAGTGCATTCAGAAAGTATTCACAGCGCTTCACTTTTTCCACATGTTGGTTTGTTACAGTCTTATTCCAAAATGGAACAAATCCATTTTTGTCCTCAAAATTATGCACACAGTACCCCCAAAATACAATGTGAAAAGAAAGTGTTTTTTTTTTTATTTGCAATTGAAATAAAAATAAAAAATAAAAAATGTACATATGTATACACAGTCTTTGGCATACCTATTTTTGAGCACATGTACCCCTTTCTCTTTGCATATTCCTCTTTGCTGCACCTCTCAAGCTCCATCAGGTTGGATGGGAAGCGTTGGTTTTTACCCAGGATGTTTCTGTACATTGCTGCATTCATTTTAGTCTAGTCAGGGAGGTGACCAAGAACCTGATGGTCTTTCTATCAGAGCTGCAGTATTCCTCTGTGGAGAGAGGAGAACCATCCAGAAGGGCAACCATCTCTGCAGCAATCCACAAATCAGGCCTGTATGGTATAGTGGACAGATGGAAGCCATTCTTTTGTAAAAAGTTTGCCAAAATGCACCTGAAATATTCTCAAACCATGAAAAACAAAATGATGTGGTCTGATGAGAGAAACAACTTTTTGTGCATGAATGCCAGACGTCTTTTTTAGAGGAAACCAGGCACCGCTCATCACCATCCCTACAGTGAAGCGTGTCAGGATTGAGAGAAAGATGAATGCAGCTATGTACAAAAACATCCTGGATAAAAACCAAAACTTCTCATCAAACCTGATGGAGCTTGAGAGGTTCTGCAAACAGGAATGGGCAGAGAAGAATGGGAGAAACTGCCCAAAGATAGGTGTGATAAGCTTGTGGCATTATATTCATAAAGACTTGAGGCTGTAATTACTGCCAAAGATGCATCAATGAAATATTGAGCAAAGGCTGTGAATACTTATGTACATGATTTTTTTCAAGTTTATTTTTAATTTTTAATAAACTTGAAAAAAAAAAAAAATTCACATAGTCATTATTGGGTATTTTGGAAAAATGATGTAACATAAGAGGTGGAAAAAGTAAAGGTGAATAGTTTTCCGGATTCACTGTACACAAAACAATGGCCGCAGAACAGTTTTAGTCTTGACAAATCACAATGCGTGTGCTAAATAATTTTATTTATATTATCTTTTCCCGGTAGCCTATTGTGGGGGTTCTGATGATCAGCATGAATTCTGCATATTCATGAAGACAGACTGAATGGATTGCCCTTCAAATGTTGCTCACTTAAGAGAAACAATCCTCTGCCCACAAGCTTAGTAACTCAGCTTTGCGTGCTTGATCAAGTTTGCACATGTTTTAATACACATGACTGTCATGTTGTTTTTATTTTTTTTATTTTTACTCAATCTTTATATCACCAGGGGCAACGTGCTATTTGGCGTTTTCCATATTGACCTGGTTGTTTCTGCTGCTTGTCGCTACCACAAAATAACTGTACATTTGTGCGTATGCTATGGTAACACTATTTGGACAAACTGCCTGCAAAATGGTGTCTGGGACGTTTTAAGGATTTTGATTCATTTTGCAGGTTAAAATGAATTAAATGTGTTGAAATTAGTGGTGTCAAATGATCCATTTTGAATAGGATTAATTAGCATTTTGAATGTAATTAAACACGATTAATCAGAGTACATTACTTGCTTGAAAATTTAAATTGACTTAAAAAAAAAAATCATTTGACTCGAATGCATAATGTCCTAAAGGACTATTTTTTAAATGTTTTACCTGAATGCACGTAATTTTTTTGCTCAAAACGTGCATTGACCTGATCACTGACCATACAGCAACCAGCACCGCCTTTCAGGTAACCATTGGTGAAAGTAAAGGAACATGTGCGGTCAAAATAAATAATCTGCATTTATACATAATTAGGGCGATACATTTTTTTAATTTATTGCATGTGTTAACGCTTTAACTTCTACAGCCCTAAATTAAAAGTTTTAATCACATTAATAATATTGTTCAATTAATCCGTCAAAGTGGATATGAAAACTGTAAGATTAAGCTTTAAAACCATTTTAACCCCTAAGAATTCAGGTATTTTTGGGCTAACATTTCTTAAAAAAAAAATTCCTAAAAAGTTCATGTGAAGGTGTCATTGAACGATTTGGACTAAAAGCATGGTATTTGTCTCCTTTGGAAACAAACTAGTTAGATTTCAACCCACAGCAGTCAGTCACTTAGTACCACTGACATTGATCAATAGAAGTTTAAATAATTGATTTTTTTGTTCGCCAATATTATTTGATACATTTTTTTTTGGATACATGTGCCTTCAAAATAACTAATTTGATGCTATGGACTATAAAACTGATCCTATTTAAAATTTGACATTGGTTCTACAAAACTGTTGCATTTTACATACTGTTTTCTTAAGTTATCATCAGGCTTTTCAAAGGTGTTCCATTTGGTCTAAATTTTCACTAACTCCATGCAAACAAAGCTCAATGGCTTCATGACACCGTATATTGTCCTTCAAGGCAGGTATGATTTGATTGTTTGAAAAGTTGACAGAAAAAATTACTTCAAAGGAACAACATTAATACACCATTGACCACTAAGTCCATGTTCTCCAAAGATCAATTTCAAGAAGTACACATCAACTATAATATATCTGTGTTTTCACAATTTCAATGGCTTTTCAGTAGTCATTTATAATTAACTTGGCTTTCATCATAATTGGGGCAGTGTAGCTCTGATGTTAGAGCCGCCATCCAGAAAGTTGAGGGTCCTTGGTACTAATCCAGCTTCTGCCACGCTATAGTAGCAACTGCTGTTGTGTCCTTGGGCAAAACACTTCACCTCGCTCCCAATGCCACTCATACTGAAAGTGAATGAATGTTTGGTGGTGGTCGGAGAGGCCATAGGCGTATATTGGCACCCACGTTTCCGTCAGTCTACCCCAGGGCAGCTGTGGTTACAAATGTAGCTTCCACCAATCTGTGTGTGAATGTGGAGTGAATAAATTATAGGTTCTCAGTTCCTCACTGTAAAGCGCTTTGAGTGTCCAGAAAGAGGGTATTTAAATGTAAGCCTTCTAATTTTTATTATTATTATTTTCATTATCTTTATTATTATTATCATCATAAGGGGCCATCGAAAAGGGTTAAAATAAAATATATCATGTTGAAAATATAGCGACACAGTTTGTTAAAAAGCCATTGGTATCCTAGGATTCCTTTTCTGGAAAGGTTTGTGTATTAATATTCCTGTACCTTCATACTTTAAACCCTTTTTTAACCATTTCAATTAGTTGCTTTTTTGTGTTGACAGGCTTTTTTTTTTACTTTTCTTAATTGTTTACTGTTGATTTGTAAAGAAATTCAGCTCAGGCAAACATATACAAACAATTCTCCAATGCCCGGTTCAACATGTGGAAACAAAGTGTATTGATCCAAAGTCGTATTGAGCCATGTTCAATACAGACTACCTTTGTTTTACGTGATGGGGTAGCTGCTGGAGGCCGCAATTCATCAAGAGCTCTGGCAATGGGCTGCATTGGAAGTTTGAGTCAATTCCATGTACAGTTTGACCTGCAGCTAATTAAGGTTGAGCTACAAAAACTTTAATCCTGGTTGTGTATGGTCTGTTAGCAGGAAGTTTAAAAAGAACCAGATTTGAGGTTTGTGTCGCTCTGCAGCTCGACCATTTTGTTTGACCGATGCCTGTGAGCCCACTTTGCTATGTTCTATCTTTTCCTCTGTCTTGATTCTCAAATGGTGCAATCCATCTATATCAGTGGTCAACGTTACAGGTTGCAGAGGAATCTCAGGAGTCACATCTGCTGAGAACCTGAACTTGGCTCTTGATGAGAGATTTGACATGTGCCTTGTAAGTGTATTTGCTGGTCATGGTCTACAAACCCTACAAGCACTGTGGACATGTGCAGACAGTTTGTCGTTCTAAATGGGTTACACAGACTTGTGCTCAGACAGCCAGGGGAACGGGGTGATTTAATTATTTATTTGTCAGCTCTCCAGACTGTCATCTTCACATGTTTCTGCTTCCTTGAAGTGATACAAAGTCATACCAATACCTCATTGAAACTCTTCATATTACATTCACTCGCCCAGACAGGATTGCCTGAAACACTTTAATAGTTAAGACCTTATTTGACTATGTTTTGTCTTTTTGTAGGTGGCTAAAATATGCGGTGCTGCTGACCGCCGTCCAATGTTACGTTACTGTGTGTGATACAAGGACTAACGTTAAATTACTGTGTGTGATACATGGAGTAACGTTACGTTACTGTGTGTGATACATGGACTAACGTTACGTTACTGTGTGTGATAAATGGACTAAGGTTACTGTGTGTGATACATTGTCTAACGTTACTGTGTGTGATACATGAACTAACGTTACGTTACTGTGTGTGATACATTGTCTAACGTTACTGTGTGTGATTCATGGACTAACGTTACGTTAATGTGTGTGATACGTTGTCTAACGTTACTGTGTGTGATTCATGGACTAACGTTACGCTACTGTGTGTGATACATGGACTAACGTTACGTTACTGTGTGTGATACATGGACTAATGTTACGTTACTGTGTGTGATATATGGACTAACGTTACGTTACTGTGTGATACATGGACTAACGTTACGTTACTGTGTGTGATGCATTGTCTAACGTTACTGTGTGTGATACATGGACTAGCGTTACGTTACTGTGTGTGATATATGGACTAACGTTACGTTACTGTGTGTGATACATTGTCTAACGTTACTGTGTGTGATACATGGACTAGCGTTACGTTACTGTGTGTGATACATTGTCTAACGTTACTGTGTGTGATACATGGGCCAACGTTACGTTACTGTGTGTGATACATGGACTAACGTTACGTTACTGTGTGTGATACATTGTCTAACGTTACTGTGTGTGATAAATGGACTAACGTTACTGTGTGTAATACATGGACTAACGTAGCGTTATGTATAGGTACCTCATGCAACCCTGCTTAAAAAAAAAATCACTTGACAAAAAGTATGAATAAGGTAGCGAACTGCAGTGGACGCAGCAGATTGCCGTGTTTGCAATAACATTATAACGTTAGCAGTGAGTTTACAGCCTCACTGATTTAACCATAGACATCTTATAAGGGTATGTAGCATCAAGCGCTACTGCCTACTGGCGCTGACGAGACGCGGGGCCGCCATCTTGGAGTGGTGATCCGCTCCACTCAGTGCAATTCATTTGGCAGGAGCAATGAACTGTCAGCGCATTTAATTATTCTTACCTTCCCTGAACACCACTGATTTTCACACGTTTTTTTGTCATACATGTAGCTATGATAAAGGACACATGTTTTGGCATGTTTTATTATTCATAGTTTGCTTAACAGTAGTAGAATATTCTTATATAAGTGACCAGACGTCCGAGATCAAAACTGGGAATATGATCCTGGAGAAGGGGGAAAAAACAGTCAGCTATTTCTAAATTCAAGAACGAATATGATTAGGTTATATATACATATATCCTACACAAACAATGTATGAATACATTAGATATCTATATATATTAGGGATCTATAGACTGTATCTCTGTTGCTACAGCAGCAGAGAGTTTATTTTGTCTTGACACTTTGTATTGATATTTTGTATTACATTCTTCCCTTCAATGTTAATGTTTACAGTGATTGTTTTGTATGTATTTTTTATGTACGTCGCTTTGGATAAAAGTCCCAGATATTTCAAGAAGGTGGGCTACACAAAATTGGGATGGAAGGCTAGAGTAAATTTAGACTTTTAGAATCCTGAACAGCCACTGTCCATCAGATTGCCTAGTTAGCTAACATATATTATATCCCACCCTACACAATCTGGACTGTGGTCCTAACTTTTACCCCTGTTGGCTTTTACAATCTTTATCTTCATCATTTATTTCAAATTTATGTTATTCAAGTATGACATTTTTAAATTGAATTATTTCATTGACAAGCAATTCTATTATTTTCATACTCTTGTTTGCTAGCGGTTACGATTTCAGTACGGTTGAAGATCTTTGCTCCTTCTCAAGTCTGTGGTATCATTCTTTTCACAAAATACATCCAATAGTACGTTATTGTTAAATCTTACTTGTGAAAAGTAATCCTCCGATTCCTATTTTCAACATTCTGCTCATTTGAGCATTAAAACGCTGAACACCAGCCCGGCATCTTTGTTTTCTACCTGTCAACTGTCAGTTTAGGCTGCTCGCCGGCTCATCATCACCACTTCAAGATGGCGGCCAAATTTCTCGCGTCACAGCAGCCATTGGTGCGTCTACTTATAAGATGTCTATTGATTTAACTACACGACAAATACAAGTTTTGTTACTTAGCCAATAAACGTTAGCTTGCATTCAAAACTACAGTTCATGTGCAACTTCAAATGTCGAATGAAGTTGGAAGTTGTTGCGTCTCCATCTGTAATCTTCGAACCGCATGTTTTTCATACTGCAATTCCTTTTTGGTTGACCTAGTCGTACTTTTTATACCCAAACAAAACTATCTTTGGTGTAATTTTTCCTCACTGGCGCTTTGTTTGACAGCTCTTCTTCGTTGGTTGTCCTGCAATTTGATTGGATGAATGCTGCGGGATGAAAACAACGTAGATCTAATTTGATTGGATGTTGTACTGACAGCACGGAGCGCTCCTGAATAATTTTTTAACCTTTTAGATTTTGGGGAACGTAGCAAGTCTTGTCAAGTCAAAAGGCACAAGTCCAAGTGAAGTCACAAGTCATTGATGTCAAAGTCCAAGTCGAGTTGCAAGTCTCTTTATATTTTGTCAAGTCTAGTGTAAAGTCATCAAATCCATGACTCGAGTCTGACTCGAGTCCAAGTCATGTGACCCGAATCCACACCTCTGGTAATTTAAATACTTTAATAAGTTCAATGTTACCTAATACATGAAAAAATAAATTCTGCAACGCATTGTCACAATTATCACAGCAATCCAGAACATAGAGAATATGCAAAAAACGAATTACATGAGTTGTAATGTTTGTTGCACTTAACTCTGTGATCCTGAATGCAACCTAGTTCTCCGTAACCGTCATTGGTGCATAATGAGGGAGTTCTGCGTTTTTGTTGTTGTGGCTACTGGCCAGCATAGTGCTGCGGCGCTAAAGGTCGGCAATAAAGTTTAAAAAGAGCCTCAGACGCAGTGTGCTTCTTTAGGTACGCTACAATACTTAAAAGACGTCACTGTACTTGCCCATATCAACGCTTTGGGCTTGGTGTGTGGCTGAGTCTGCATTCATTTAGCACCAAAATTAGGCACTGATAGCTTCTTCTCTTTCGGTACAATATTTTTGGGGGTAAAATATGCGTTCACTTATACCCTGCAAATGTATTTTGGTAGTTTAACAATATCGATTGTGCCTCTGGGATTGAATGCTCATTCATCAATTCAACACAGTTATTAGGTTAATGATATTTTTGAGAGTTTGTTAAATTAAAACAATTAAACAAATTTTATGTATTATTGCCCCTAATCATAAATGCCTAAAAGGGCTGCACAAACTACAAAGACATCTTCAAATCAGATCGCACATTCGGGCAAGAAAAAACTCAACCCAATGGGAACTATGTGAAACCTTGTGAAGGACCTTGTGAAGGTCAGTAGGATGATCCTCTTACATGTGTCACGCCTAAGGATCATGTTTTGTTTTTGTCATGTTTGGTCATGTTATGATTTTTTGGGGGGACACTCAGTTCTGTTTTTGCACTTCCTGGTTTGTTTTCGTCTCCATGCCAACTCATTGATTTTCACCTTGCCCTCAAGTCACGCCCCTGTCCTCAGCCCTCACACCTGTTAGTAATGATCACATTAATTATTTAAGCCAGAGTTACCAGGTAGTCGGCCTGGCAACTTCCCACATCACGCATCTACCTTCGTGCCTTGCCACGCTGTTTATTATTCTGTCCATGCCACGTAAGTTTTTGGTTTGTTATTCATGCCACAGCGCAAGTGTTTTTGTTTCACGTTTATAGTTTACAGCCTTTGTTCTAGTCATTTGTTTATGTAGCCAAGTATTTGTTCTCCGCCATTGTGCGCGCCCTTTGTTTGCCTTTTTTTTAGTTTGTTTGTGTTAGTGTTAATAAATCATGATGTTCTTACATCCACGTCTGGCTCGTCCTAAATATCCTCTGCGTCGAACAAACAAGCAAAGTCCAAGTCCATGCTTGACAACATGTAGACAAATTGGCAGCGGAACTAATTCATAGAGTAGTGGTCCATTCCAGGTCCCAACTTGGAACAACTACGGTAGCTTCTCAGTGGAAACTGATCTGTGGCCACCTAATAACCTCCCCACGCAGGTTTAGGGGGCAGAGCAGAAAAGAGAGGAAGCAGATCAACTGGTCCAAAAAGTAGTCTGTTTAAAAGTTAATATATGAGTATTAAGATGGGACTTAAATGCTTCTACTGAGGTAGCATCTCTAACTGTTACCGGTAAGGCATTCCAGATTACTGGAGCTCAAATAAAAAACACTTTTACCTGCAGACTTTTCGGGGGGCTCTGGGAATCTCTGATAAACTGGAGTTCTTAGAAAGCAGATGTATGGCCGGGACATATGGTACAATAAAATCAGCAAGAAAAGATGGATCTAGACTAAGTGTTTTATACATAAGTAGTAAAACCTTAAAGTCACATCTTAAGTGCACAGGAAGTCAGCGCAGGTGAGCCAGTATAGGCGTAATATGGTCAAACTTGCTTGTACTTGTCAAAAGTCTAGCAGCCGCATTTTGTACCAACCGTAATCTTTTAATGCTAGACATAGGGATACCCGAAAATAATATGTTACAGTAATCGAGACGAGATGTAACGAATGCATGAATAATAATCTCAGCGTTGGTTGTGGATAAAATAGAATGGATTTTAGCGAAATTTCAGAGGTGAAAGAAGACCGCTTTAGTAACGCTCTTAATGTGTTGCTCAATCGAGAGTTAGGTCGGAGATAATACCTCCACTTGTAATCCGCTTGGAGCAGCTACAAGCTGGGCTAGTCAGCTCGCTACAGCTAGCACTTGCAAACATGTCCACGACGTCCAAAGTTACAAGGTTACTCTGCTTTAACTGGCGGACACGGCCCTCTAGCAGAGACAACCGATCCATGAAAAATGTGCAACAAGAACAGGAAGCCATACTCGGCGTTATTTTTTTTCACCAAGTCGAGTTTTCGCTGTCTTCGGGACGCAGCCACTTTAGTCCGGGACTAGCTTGGCTTTGCTAGCCTAGCAGCTACCTAGCTGAAAATGAAGTTGTGACACAGCGAGAGTGGGCGCCTTTAAGTTCAATACGACTACTAAATGTGTTAGAGAAAGGCTAAAGAAAGTTTAGAACAATTAGAATCACACAGAGAGAAAGATATCACTTACTGTAGCTTTGAACGATGGGTATGGGTGCGAGCAGCCACTCAAGTGTGTCCTAATCACTCATGGGAAAATGTTATATTTGTTAAGGTCTTAAAGGCCTACTGAAATGAGATTTTCTTATTCAAACGGGGATAGCAGGTCCATTTGTATGTGTCATACTTGATCATTTCACGATATTGCTATATTTTTGCTGAAAGGATTTAGTAGAGAACATCCACGATAAAGTTCGCAACTGGAGAAAAGCCCTGCCTCTACCGGAAGTCGCAGACGATGACGTCACATGTTGAGGGCTCCTCATATATTCACATTGTTTTTAAAGGGGAACATTACCACCAAACCTATGCAAGCGTCAATATATACCTTGATGTTGCAGAAAAAAAGACCATGTATTTTTTTAACCGATTTCCGAACTCTAAATGGGTGAATTTTGGCAAATTAAACGCCTTTCTATTTATCGGTCTTTTAGCGATGACGTCAGAACGTGACGTCACTGAGGTAATACACCCACCATATTCATTTTCACATTACAAACACCGGGTCTCAGCTCTGTTATTTTCCATTTTTTCGACTATTTTTTGGAACCTTGGAGACATCATGCCTCGTCTGTGTGTTGTCGGAGGGTGTAACAACACCAACAGGGAGGGATTCAAGTTGCACCACTGGCAAGAAATCTGCCGCCAGACCCCCATTGAATGTACCAGAGTGTCTGCACATTTGACCGGCGATGCTAAGACAGACATGGCACAGAGATGTATGGAAAACCTACAGATGCATTTGCAACGATTAAGTCAACAAAATCACAAATGTGAGTTTTGTTGATGTTGTTGACTTATATGCTAATCAGACATATTTGGTCACGGCATGACTGCCAGCTAATCGATGCTAACATGCTATGCTAATCGATGCTAACATGCTATTTACGCTAGCTGTATGTACATTTGAAAGTAGATACCCACATTTAATGCGAAACAAACACTTACCAATGGACAGATTTAAGTTGCTCCAGTGTGACAAGTTGCGAAAGTCCTGATCATTTGGTCCGCACATTTTACCAGCGATGCTAATAAGGCAGCCATGCTATGGGCCACTTCATTAGGTACACCCATGCTATGGCCGAATAGCATCAATAGCTATTCGCTCAATAGTTTCAGTTTCTTCTTCAATTTCATTTTCGCTATCTGCCTCCATACTCCGACCATCTGTTTCAATACATGCGTAATCTGTTGAATCGCTTAAACCGCTGAAATCCGAGTCTGAATCTGAGCTAATGTCACTATATCTTGCTGTGGTAACCGCCATGTTGTTTGTATTGTCAGCCCTGTGTGACATCGCAGGAAAATGGATAGTGGTTTCGAAGATAGCGAAAATAAGGCACTTTAAAGCTTTATTTAGGGATATTCCGGGACCGGTAAAATTTTGAAAAAAACTTCAAAAAATACAACAAACCACTGGGAACTGATTTTTATTGTTTTTAACCCTTTTGAAATTGTGATAATGTTCCCCCTTTAATGGGAGCCTCCAACAAAAACAGCTATTCAGACAGAGAAAACGACAATTTCCCCATTAATTTGAGCGAGGATGAAAGATTTGTGTTTGAGGATAGGACTAAAAAGAAAAAAAAAGTTTTAAAAAAAATTGCAATTGCAATCGCGTTGCATAGAAACGGGTTCATATGTTTTTAGAGACATTTACTAGGATAATTCTGGGAAATCCCTTATCTTTTTATTGTGTTGCTAGTGTTTTAGTGAGTTTAACTGTACCTGATAGTCGGAAGTGTACGTCCACGGCCGGGAGTTGACGCGCAGTGTCTCGGGGAAGTCGACAGGCAGCTGTATGGACGGCACAAGCTCAGCTGATATCCTGTAAGAGGCGACTTTTTAACCACAATTTTTTTCACCGAAACCTGCTGGTTGACATGTAGTCGGCTTCCATGTTCGCTGTGATCCATACTAAAGTTTCACCTCCGTGAATTTTAAACAAAGAATCACCGTGTGTTTGTGTGGCTAAAGGCTAAAGCTTCCCAACTCCGTCTTTCTACTTTGACTTCTCCAATATTAATTGAACAAATTGCAAAAGATTCAGCAACAAAGTTGTCCAAACTACTGTGTAATTATGCCGTTAAAGCAGACGACTTTTAGCTGTGTGTGTACGCAACGCTCATATTCATAACAGCCCGTGACGTCACGCGTACACGTCATCATTACGCGATGTTTTCAAGAAAAAAGTCCCGGGAAATTTAAAAGTGCAATTTAGTAAACTAAAAAAGTCTGTATTGGCATGTGTTGCAATGTTAATATTTCATCATTGATATATAAACTATCAGACTGCGTGGTGGGTAGTAGTGGGTTTCAGTAGGCCTTTAACGTTTATGTTGCTGGTTTTTATCACACATTATTCTCATAGGTTAAAATTACAGTAATAGTTCCAAAATGTAATTACTAAAATACATCATAACATGGTTGGTTGTACAGAATCAGGAAAAAAAACACAGATCATACAAACGTATATAGCAATGATTATGGTGAGTTACTTACTTCCATTAGTAAAATGAAACAAATTATAATTATCCACCAGTTTATGTGTGTAGCCTGTTGCATTTGTATGCGTGTCAGAGCATTAGTGTGCGCTTACTAATGTGTTTGCCCTCTGCTCCCTCGCCAGCTCATTCCTGCAAGCAGCCCCGAAGCCCGGCCAACTCGGACGTGGTAGGCCTGGACCTACCCTCCTACGGTTACACCCTTGTGTACACCTGTCAGCCAGGTTACTTCCTTTCCGGGGGTTCAGAGCACCGCTTCTGCCGCTCTGACGGCAGCTGGACTGGCAAGGTGCCCGTGTGTAGAGGTAAGTGCACTGCTGACATGTACAAGGGCAGGTGATAGAGAGCTTGCTAGGGGGAAGCTAAAGGCGGAAGAACCTCTTAGGAGGTCGTTCGTAGGGGAAGAGTCAATTAACGTTCAGTGTACACAGTTTGCGAGCAGATGTTTTGTTTTGCAGTGCCACTATATTCTGTAACGGGGAAATGTTGCCCATCATCACCAATCCAGACAAAAACGTTACTGTGCGTTCTCGCAGTTGCTGCGTCTTTCTTTGATTCTTACATTCAACAAAGAGAGTACAGTCTATTCATTCAAATTCCTTGTGTGTCAAACATACTTTGCCAGTAAATCTGATTCTGATTCTGAACATGTGTCTCTCTCTCCTGTGCTTTCCGAGTAGTTAAAAACTGCTAGTAAGATGCTGCTAACAATACAGGCAATGGATAAACAAACTATTCCACTAAAAAATGCCCTTTAAAGGCCTACTGAAACCCACTACTACCCACCTTGCAGTCTGATAGTTTATATATCAATGATGAAATATTAACATTGCAACACATGCCAATACAGCCTTTTTAGTTTACTAAATTGCAATTTTTAATTTCCCGGGAGTTTTTTCTTGAAAACGTCGCATAATGATGACGTCTACACAAGACGTCCCGGGTTTTTAGGAAGTATGAGCGCTGCGCCCACACACAGCTAAAAGTCGTCTGCTTTAACGGCATAATTACACAGTATTTTGGAGATCTGGGTTGCTGAATCTTTTGCAATTTGTTCAATTATAATTGGAGAAGTCAAAGTAGAAAGACGGAGTTGGGAAGCTTTAGCCTTTAGCCACACAAACACACGATGATTCCTTGTTTAAAATTCTCGGACATGAAACTTTACTATGGATCAGAGCGGACATGAATCCCAACCGAATGTCAACCAGCAGGTTTCGGTGAGAAAATTGTGGTTAAAAAGTCGCTTCTTACTGGAGATTAGCTGAGCTTGTGCCGTCCATAGCTATTGTCGACTTCCCTGAGTCACTGCGCGTCAACACCCGGCCGTGGACGTACACTTCCGACTATTAGGTACTGTTAAACTCACTAAAACAGCAACACAATAGAAAGATAAGGGATTTCCCAGAATTATCCTAGTAAATGTCTCTAAAAACATCAGAATCCGTCTCACTGCAATCGCTTTTTTTTTTTTAACTAGTTTTTTTTTTTTTTTTTCTAGTCCTTCGCTATCAAAATCCTCAAACACGAATCTTTCATCCTCGCTCAAATTAACGGGGAAATTGTTGTTTTCTCGGTCCGAATAGCTCTTTTTGTTGGAGGCTCCCATTAAAATCAATGTGAGGATGTGAGGAGCCATCAACATGTGAGGTCATCGTCTGTGACTTCCGGTAGAGGCAGGGCTTTTCTCCAGTTGCGAACTTTATCGTGGATGTTCTCTACTAAATCCTTTCAGCAAAAATATGGCAATATCATGAAATGATCAAGTATGACACATAGAATGGACCTGCTACCCCCATTTATTTAAGAAAATCTAATTTCAGTAGGCCTTTACAAAACATACACAAAGATCCAACACCATTTTATATACATGCTTTAAGTATGTATGTAATGTAGTAATAGGCACATTCATGATTACATGTAATATTTAGAGGCGTTTTAGGTATTTTTTGGGTCATTTTTAGCATCACAGTAACTTCTTTCCTAGGAACCTATTTTCACAAAGTGCATTGCAACGATCACTACTCGAGTCAACACAACACAAAGAGCACTTTCTGTTTTTGTTACCACTGTGAGAGCCTTAGAGCATTGTCACGAAGCACTATTACTTAACGTTTCAAAGCAGAACAAAAAATGACTTTCAATGTCCGCTCTCAGTGGGATGATGACTATTGGGATGGTTGTATCTTTTAGAACTTCCATTTTTCCATTTGTTGAGAGTCGAGTTGAGAGCCATATACCGTATTTTTCGGACTATAAGTCGCAGTTTTTTTCATAGTTTTCACATTACAGTAAAATATCAAATAATATTATTTAGGTAATTCACGTAAGAGACTAGACGTATAAGATTTCATGGGATTTAGCAATTAGGAGTGACAGATTGTTTGGTAAACGTATAGCATGTTTTATATGTTATAGTTATTTGAATGACTCTTACCATAATATGTTACATTAACATACCAGGCACCTTCTCCGTTGGTTATTTATGCGTCATATAACGTACACTTATTCAGCCTGTTGTTCACTATTCTTTATTTATTTTAAATTGCCTTTCAAATGTCTATTTTTGGTGTTGGGTTTTATCAAATAAATTCCCCCCAAAAATGCGACTTATATATGTTTTTTTCCTTCTTTATTATGCATTTTCGGCAGGTGCGACTTATACTCCGGAGCGACTTATACTCGGAAAAATACCGTAGTATCAAGTTGGTAGCATGTGGATTTTCAAAATTGACCAAAATCTATTGGTGCCGTTTTACTATACTCATGATTTATAATGTAGCATTCATTTGCCCTCATTTAAAGCTCAAGCTCCTTCTTCTTCTTGGTTATTTTATGGTGGGTCGCAAACAACGTTAAAAGCAGCTTCATTTAGCTCGTCCTGTAATTTCCAGGCTATAGTGCAAAAAAATTTTGGCCGGCTTTTATTTTATACATATATTGGGCGCACACGTCTATTGGCCTCAACCATTTAGACAGACATTCACAAATTGAGCAGAAAAATGCGGCAATGTGAGACAAAGAAGGGAGATACATATTTCTTATTTTGAGAAAACTCTGTATTGTATTTATTTTCCGTTACAACGTCCAGTCCACAAGTGATAAGAGAAATTGTGTTTTCATTGGTTTTCATTTTGTAGATTGCAACCAGTTTAAAATGTGTGATGCCATCTTACACAGGATGGTTGTGGTTGAGTAATACTTGTGTCAGCCAATACAGTGCATCACTTTTTCCACATTTTGTTATGCTACAGTTTTAGTCCCGAAGTGGAATACATTTATTTGTGTCCTCAAAGTGCAACAAGGTATTGAGCAAAGGCTGTGAATATTTATGTACATGTGATTTCTTACTTTTCTACTTTTAACACATTTGCAAAAACCGTTTTCACATTGTCATTATGGAGTACTGTCTATAAATTTCTAGGACAAAAATGAATTTACATGTTTAAAAAGTGAAGTGCTGTGAATACTTTTCCTATGCCCTGTATAGTGAGAACATAATTTGCTAGACTCATCTCAGAATGCCAAATATGTTTTTTTTACTTGGTGCTAATTAAGTTCCCTGGTGGGGTTTTTTTCTACAAGATCTTGTGGTTATTTGACTAGAGTTTTTTTGTATTGTATGTATGCTCTGTGACTTTAGAATAATAGCAAAAATACTTATCTATAATAGAGAAAATATCTTCCCACATATTTGTGTTGCTATTGAGCTGATCTGTAAAAAAGTAAAAGTTTTATCAGAGTAAACATGTTTACTGTTTGAGCACTCTTTGAATGTGATGTCTTTAATGAATCAATCCATTTCCCATGACATATCTGTTGTTATTTTTTTTGCAGCCGGATCCAAATCACAGGAAAAAACTATCAAAGTAACACCAGGGACACCAAGCCCTAAAATACATGGTGAGCCACGAGTTGCACCTCCTTTTCATTTCTATGCGGTCACTTAGTCCTTGTTAACTGTAGTTCTAGCTCTTGATACAGTACAATGTTGTCCAAATGCAGTCTCTTGAGACAAAAATTAATTTTGTGTCTGGTGGTTGAACAGTCAGGATGAACTTCCATAACCCACTCTGCCTTCATGGTGGACAAGCTGTACTGACAACATTATACTTTAGTGTCAAAGCTTTAGGGCTTTTACTGTATATTATTTCTTTTTTTAGCTAGACAACACAACTATTTTCTGCTAATTACAATGCATCACTAATCCTATTAAATTCTCACAAGGACCAGCTCTCGCTTTATGACAAACAAAATTATTTCACTTGGTAACCTTTTACGCGGTTGCAAAGTAATTATGAGAGAACAGTTTCAAGTACATTTCAATGTATGTGAATGCCAAGAATAGGGTCAATAAAGTATATGACTGCCATTTACAACTGTAATCTAAATAGCAACAAGTTCTCCAGTACCCTTTTGAGTGTGAATGTTGTCCGTCTATCTGTGTTGGCCCTGCGATGAGGTGGCGACTTGTCCAGGGTGTACCCCGCCTTCCGCCCGATTGTAGCTGAGATAGGCGCCAGCGCCCCCCGCGACCCCAAAAGGGAATAAGCGGTAGAAAATGGATGGATATATATATATATATATCGTATTTCCTTGAATTGCCGCAGGGCATATAGTATGCGCCTGCCTTGAATTACTGCCGGGTCAAACTCACTTCGCAAAATAATTAGTGCATGCTTAGTATTATCGCAAAATAATTAGTGCATGCTTAGTATTACCGCCTGGTCAAACTTGTGAAATCACGGGTGACATTCCCCTGTCATCATTTTCAAGATGGAGGAGGCTGATTTCATTACCGGTAATTTGAAATCGCATACAGGGAAGAAGATTAAGAGCTATTCAGTAAGATTTAAGGTTAAAGTTTACATCACACTCAAATTTTTACTGCATGCCTTTGGTAAGTGCCGGAGCAAGAAGAGGTTTTAAAAAAATTAGCGCATGTTTACTTTTATCGCATGCCTTTGGTAAACGCAGGAGTGAGAAGAGGTTTTAAATTAATTAGCGCCCCGGCGGCAATTCAAAGATACACTGTAACCAAAAAATTTATATTTTGTTGTTTTCTTACTGTACCGAAAATGAACCGAACCGTGACCTCTAAACCCAGGTACGTACCGAACCGAAATTTTTGTGTATCGTTACACCCCTGATATATACATATATATATATAAAAACCCTGTTTCCATATGAGTTAGGAAATTGTGTTAGATGTAAATATCAACGGAACACAATGATTTGCAAATCCTTTTCAACCCATATTCTGTTGAATATGGTACAAAGACAACATATTTGATGTTCAAACTGATAAGCATTTTTTTTGCAAATAATCATCAATATCAACACGTGATAAAGAATTTGGGAAAGGTGGCAATAAATACTGATAAAGTTGAGGAATGCTCATCAAACACTTATTTGGAACATCCCACAGGTGTACAGGCTAATTGGGAACAGGTGAATGCCATGACCAGGTATAAAAACAGCTTCCCCAAAAATGCTCAGTCTTTCACAAGAACGGATGGGGCGAGGTACACCCCTTTGTCCACAACTGCGTGAGCAAAGAGTCAAACAGTTTAAGAACAACGTTTCTCAAAGTGCAATTGCAAGACATTTAGGGATTTCAACATCCATCCATCCATCCATTATCTGACGCTTATTTCCTTTGGGGTGGTGGGGGGCGCTGGTACCTATCTCAGCTCCAATCGGGCGGAAGGCGGTTTACACCCTGGACAAGTCGCCACCTCATTGCAGGGCCAACACAGATAGACGGACAACAATCACACTCACATTCACACACTAGAGCCCATTTAGTGTTGTACATGTATATATATATATATATATATATATATATATATGTATATTTATAATTGTATATATATATATATATATATATATATATATATTATATATATTCGGGCTGCGAATCTTTGGGTGTACCACAATTCGATTCAATATCGGTTCTTGGGATCACGATTTGATAATATATCGATTTTTTTCGATTAGATTCGATTCCCGATTCAAAAACGCAATTTTTCCGATTCAAAACGATTCTGTGTTCATTCAATACAAAGGATTTCAGCGGGATCTACCCCAGTCTACTGAGATGCAAGCAGAGTAGAAGATTTTTTTTTAAAAAGCTTTTATAATTTTTAAGGATAATGTTTTATCAACTGATTGCAATAATGTAAATTTGTTTTAACTATTAAACAAACCAAAAATATGACTTATTTTATATTGGACACAGTGTGTTGTCAAGCTTATGAGATGCGATGCAAGTGTAAGCCACTGTGACACTATCGTTCTTTTTTTTTTTTTGTAAATGTCTAATGATAATGATTTTAATCCCTGCTATGCTGAAATTATAACCAATATTGATACTGTTGTTGATAATATTCATTTTTGTTTCACTACTTTTGGTTTGTTCTGTGTCGTGTTTGTGTCTCCTAAATTGCTCTGTTTATTGCAGTTCTGAGTGTTGCTGGGTCAGGTTTGGTTTTGGAATTGGATTGCATTGTTATGGTATTGTTGTGTAGTAGTTTGTTGGATTGATAACAAAAAAAATAAAAAAAATGTTTTTTTTTAAATGACTATCGATTCTGAATCGCACAACGTATTCGATTCGATTCATATTCGAATCTATTTTTTCCCACACAACCTAATATATATGTATACAGTATATCTACACATATTTATACATGTATATATATATATATATATATATGTATATATATATCCACATATATGTATATATATATATATATATATATATATATATATATATGTATATATATATATATATATATATATATATATATATATATGGATATATATATCCACATATATGTATATATATATATATATATATATATATATATACAGTATATATACAATATATATATAAATATAAGAGAGGGGGTGAATATGTATGAATAATTTTAACTAATCTGTTTAATTATGTTACATGGTTCCCCTGAAAAAATGAAAGGGTTTACTTTTCAATAAAAAGTAATCTCCAGATTTTAATTGTCTGTTCATGCTGTGATTGGTATATCTCTTATACTGTAAGTGTCCACCAAGGTCAACATTAAGAAGAAGAATGCTTTTTCACATCTTGTCCATCAAAAGACCCATAGAGTTCAGATGGCTAAATGTCACTAAGAAGTTCTATTTATGTATTTTTTGCTCCATAAAAAGTAATTTCCCATAATATCAATTAGTTTTCGAATAATCTATAGATAAATAGCTGTACTTTGAACGCCCCTGTCCATTGCTACACTCAGTATACCGTGTCCTCTTGGTGTGACACCATCTACAGAACTCGAGTCCAACTGTGGAGAAAGACATATAAAATGATTATGTATTTCATTTAAATGCATGTTTTTGTCACCCTGGCCCATCTACAGGCACAAGAAATTAAAACTATGTTGAGAACTTGCTGAATTAGGTCCTGACCTTCAGCAACTCAAACCTAACGTTGAAACAAGAGGCTTTTTGACAATGTCTATACAATGTCAGGTTGTGACGTTGATTTAATTTGTGTATTTGCCAAACAAAAACGTAAATCCAACATTAGACACCTGCGTTGTATCAGTTTACAAATACAAGTAATTTGCAACATTGTTTCAAAGTCAGTTTTAAAGAATGTGTGTGTAACCAACGTTGTATCAATGTCATGTGCTTGCTGTGATTATTACTTAAAAACTGAAATAGTTAACAATATTACTTCAAAACTGAACTAGTTAGCATTGTTATGCGATTCCATCTTGTCTTCCATAGACACCAAAGCCTGTTTCCTCATGCTATTTCCTCAAGAATCTTGAGTAAAACATCAGGAGAAGAAGACGCAAAATAGAAGACTAACGGCTTATATTCTTTTCTTTCGTTTTGAGCGCTTGGTCTGCACGACTTTCTCCGTATTTCCACAGGTTCTGACTGAGTGTTTGTCTCCTGGCTTGAGTCCTTAAAATAAAGGTTTTCATCCAAACTCCGACCAAAACCATTTTACTTCAAAGTCAAAATCAATAAAATGATTGCTGCAAAATACAATTCTCTTGCTCGGTCCGTCCCATTTTGCAGGAGTCAATTTGACTGGAGAGGTCCATACTTTCCTCACATTCCATCATTTGGAAATGTATGCAAGCTGACATCTTCTTTAGTTGTATTGCTACAACCTGCAACTATGCATCTGGCAGCCATATTTGATAATGTCTTGAAACTCTGCGCAAATGTGCAATATGAAATTGCCTCTAATCTTTTGGAGGTGACTTTAACAGGCTGATGCAGGCCCACCCATATTTTGGAGCTAAAAGTAGCATTCCAAAAAATGCTGAAATGTGTTAAAAACAAGTCTAAAATTGCTTTTTGGGGAGAATTTTAGCTGTAGATATAGAATAGTTTTATTGTCATTATAACAGTGAACAGGTTCAAAGAACAACGAAATTGGAGGTGATATAAACCCCACCTTCCGCCCGATTGTAGCTGAGATAGGCACCAGCGCCCCCCGCGATCCCAAAGGGAATACGCGGAAGAAAATGGATGGATGGATAATTGTTAGGTCCAGAACTATGAAATAAATGCCAATGTTGTCAGTATAAGAATGGCCCTTTTAAACAAGTTAAAATCCTACATCTCATCTTTGTTGTATAGGTGACAAAGTCAAACCAAATAATATCAATATCCTACAATATTTATTTTTAACGTTTTCAATGAATTTTGATCTGTTTTTATTCATGATAGAATATGCCACAGGCCAATGAAATACAATGCCCTCGGCCACACTTTAGACACACCTGCTATGTTGAGACGTACCTTGTATTACATGCTATTAATGACAAACGAGCACATAATCCCACAAAGAATTTGTTATAACTCAGTTCCAGTGTTTTCAAAAATCCTTATACAGGATAGCCAAAGCAAACATGATGAAAAGACCCTTATCAGCCTCCACTGCATATCCGATCTCCATCTTTCATGAAGGCTTAAAACTATTACTCTTTGATGTTGCTATTTTACTGGACAGAGCTGGCTCACATGAATACCAACATTGTCTATATATTTGTGATTTTTAGTGTGATTATGTTAGGTTACAGCAAATAATTGTATGTCTTATCCTCCAGTTCCAGAGGATGTCTTTTCTCCGGATTTCCTGTGGAAGGGCTCCTATGATTACAAGGGACAGAAGCAGCCGATGACGATGACAGTCGTCCGCTTTAATGCCACGACGGGGAAAGTGAATGTAACTTTAAACGACAGTAGCATGGAGTTTCTGCTCTCTGGTGAGCCATCTATAAATCATCTGTCGCAAACTTCCTCCCCTCTCCTCCCATCAGTACCTCTGTGTGTCACTTCCATTTGTTCGAGGGAGCCCAGTGTCAATCACCAAACGATCTCATGCATGAGAGTGGAAATTACTTATTGGCTTTAAAGACGGATGTATTAGTCTGCATGGAATGACTGAAAAACTGCCCACTCGAGTGTTCCCCCTCCCTCCCTCCCTTTTTTCCCTCTTTTCTTTTTCATGCCTTGTTCATGGAGGCATGCAAATGTCTCACTGGCTACGGGCATTAATGCTTTCACGTTGGCCATTCTGTTGGCAGGAGGCCCTGAGGAACACCTCAGGGGGAATTTCCATTTGGACTCAAGGATGAAGGGATTTGATTTTTATGGGTCAAAAGTCCTCCCAACTTCTTGGTCAACGCTCTGAACTATTGCAGTGGAACAGTGAATGTCGATCTCAATCTGTTGATGTGTTATTGACAATGACTCTTATAGGGTCACGGAACTCTTTTTGGAACGTTGATTATCGTTCACAATCATTATGAGAGTATTATTTGTAATGCATTTTTATAAAAAAAAAGTAAAAAAAAAATAAATTGGCTTGCATTGGAGTCAATGGGAGGTAATCTATCCCGCACATAAAGCCGTCTAAATAACAATCCAAAAAGTGCCAACGATACTCCATTTACAATTCGTGCCTTGAAAATCGACCAATAATTATTAATATTGTTATTATAAGTGCAATTTTCTAACACACTTGTCGACAGTTTTGCTTGCAGGGAGACAAAGAAAAACACAAAAGTACCTCCCAGGTACAGCTGCTGTCTTAGACAGGTCCTTTCTTTAGTGGCCATCTTACAAGACTCTGATTGACAAATACAATAAATAATAATAATAACAGTCTCAGTCAGATGTTCACGTTGAAGGACAGGATAGGATAGAGCCAGGGGTCTAAAATCTGGCCTGCGGAAAGTCCCAAGTAAAAAAAAAATATATATATATATTTTTTTTTCATTATTAATTTGAAAAATCTGTCCTTTCTAATCCATTTTCTACCCTTTGTTACTCTCGGTGTCTCCTAGCCGCTCAAGCAAATCATATTGTTTAAAAATGCATTTTATATATATATATATATATAAAAGTATGCAATGAACCAGCACTGAAGGAGTGAAAAGGTGGAACTGAATTGAACTAAATGACAATGTGGCACAGGTGTTCTGGTAGGACAAGGAACATAAAGTAAAGGTGTTGCAAAACACAGAGACCAAACAGGAAAAACTATCGAAACAACAGCACCAGGACAAGAATTGATACCAAACTTAAGAAAACTAAGTCCAAACTAACAAATACGATCCTGAGAGTACCCCAATCCTTGTGCATAGTCAGCAAGTGCAGTCTCCAGCTCACATTAACTGAACAGGAATGAATGTATTCACTTTTACAATGGTCGTCTTTCCTATCACGAAACACAGACTTCAGCCAAATTGCATATGGTGACACCAAGCATGGTGATTGATGAACATTTCATTTTTTTGTGACATTTGAGGAACATTATCCTGAACCTCTCATTGCAACATTCATTATGACAAAATGGCATCTCCTCATCAGTTTCATTGCTCTTCTTTCCTCTTGCGTGTTATTCTGCAGGTGTGTACAAGCACCAGGAGGCAAGGCTGACACTGCTGCTGTACCACATGAGAGCGCTGGCCCACAGCTCCTTGAGCAGGATTACTGAGGAGACCTGGTCAATGGATGGATTTGTAAGCAGAACCACACACAGGAATTAAGAGATGCTCACCAGTCTCATTCTAAAAATAACTGGGATCTCACACTATTATAGATCTTACATTGGGGAACGAACACAAAGCAAACCGTATCCCCCCTTTTACAATTGCTCATAGGCCCCGGCAATTCTACATTTCTGCCGGTGGGTGCTTGGTGTGTGTATTAGTGTTGTCCCAATACCAATATTTTGATACCGGTACCAAATATATTTCGGTACTTTAAAGTGGTCATTATTGGCTTTATTTTAACAATAAGTCTTACGGTACATTAAAAATATATTTCTTATTGCAATTTTGTCCTTAAGTAAAATAGTGAACATACAAGACAACTTGTCTTTTAGTAGTAAGTAAATAAACAAAAGTGAAGTGAAGTGAATTATATTTATATAGCGCTTTTCTCTAGTGACTCAAAGCGCTTTACATAGTGAAACCCAATATCTAAGTTACATTTAAACCAGTGTGGGTGGCAAAAGCTCCTAATTTAGCTGCTGATATATGCAGTAACATGTTGTCTGGGAGTGCTTGGGCCCTGAAGCACCCACGGCAGTGGTTCTCAAATCGGGGTACGCGTAACCCTGGGGGTACTTGAAGGTATGCCAAGGGGTATGTGAGATTTTTTTGTAATATTCTAAAAATAGCAACAATTTAAAATCCTTTTCAAAATATATTTATTGAATAATATTTCAACAAAATATGAACGGAAGTTCATAAACTGTAAAAAAAAAAATACAACAATTCTAGATGTCAGTGTTGACATCTAGAATTTTTGTGGACATGTTCCATAAATATTGATGCTCAAGAATTATTTTTTGTGAAGAAATGTATAGAATTAAGTTTATGAATCCAGATGGATCTCTATTACAATCCCCAAAGAGGGCACTTTAAGTTGATGATTACTTCTATGTGTAGAAATCGTTTGTATAATTGAATCACTTGTTAATTTTTCAACAAGTTTTTAGTTATTTTTATATCTTTTTTTCCAAATAGTTCAAGAAAGACCATCACAAATTAGCAATATTTTGCACTGTTATACAATTTAATAAATCAGAAACTGATGACATAGTGCTGTATTTTACTTCATTATCTCTTTTTTTCAACCAAAAATGCTTTGCTCTGATTAGGGGGTACTTGAATTAAAAAAAATGTTCACAGAGGATACATCACTAAAAAAAGGCGCCTCTGCCGGCGCTTACAACCGAAGTGCCCTTGAGCAATTCGCCTAACTGAGCGTTTCACTCCTCTGTCACAAATAGTGCCTGCTGTGTTTACTACTGTCACCAGCAGTCAAATTGTGTGTGATTAATGTACAAAAGTATTAACTACAATATTACATTGCTAATCTTGCTTTTCTTTCTGACAGCAGATTATTTCAGACTATGTGGACTGATTTCTGCTGTTGCCAAACAAGCATTCTCAGGACAAAATCAAATACATCCTCACGGATAAATGTGTTCCATAATCCTACTTAAAGCGCCAGAATGAAGGCTGCATTTGCAGAAAGAATGAACACAAAGAAGCTCATTGTCTATTTTTGCTTGCATATATTTACACTGGCTATGCATCACTAGCATGGCACAATTTGCTAAATCAGTCAGTCGCCAGAGAAGGGAAACAAAATCCTGATGAGCCACACGTGGTGCTTTTTAAACTACTTATCACTTGGTTTGTACTCAGATTCTGCACACTACATTCTATTTATAGCCTACTGTTTAGCCTCTAGCAACAACAAAAAAGTGTCATTTTGAATGCATCATGAAAGGATGCGTTGACTGTTGCACTAAGCACAGGACGTTTAGTGCTTGATGGTTTGTGTGCCGCAGATACAACATCGTCAAGGCTGTCAAGAAAAATCACAATTTAACACGTGGTTGAATCAAAACACACCCTCTTTAGTTCTGCTCTTCTTCTTCCTTTCTGCCAGGTTTCAGCCGAGCCTGAGGGTGAAAGCTACGTACTACAAGGTTTCATACAGGGAAAAGACTATGGACGCTTTGGACTACAGAGACATGGTATGTTTCTCTCCAACTTCTCCATTCCGTTTTGCAGATTTACATAAACATGACACATTTAATTAATTGGATATAATGGTGTAAATACTACTGATGGAATCCCATTTTCTCTTGACGGTCATCAAAATAAATGTGTCATATTCACATTTCCTTATCCTTTATGCCGCTGTAATGCTTACACATCGGAAATATAATGATTGTATTGAAAAGATACACTGACATGTTTTTTTATACTGGAGAAGAAAAAAATTACATACGATTACATAGTGCTAAATTAAATACATCCTAACTAAATAATATACAGTTGTGGTCAAAAGTTTACATACACTTGGAAAGAACATAATGTCATGGCTGTCTTAAGTTTCCAATAATGTCTACAGCTCTTATGTTTTGTAATAGAGGGATTGGAGCACATACTTGGTGGTCACAAAAACATTCATGAAGTTTAAGTCTTTTATGAATTTATTATGGGTCTACTGAAAATGTGACCAAATCTGCTGAATCAAAAGTACCGTATTTTTCGGACTATAAGTCGCAGTTTTTTTCATAGTTTTGCCAGGGGTGCGACTTATACTCAGGAGCGACTTATGTGTGAAATTATTAACACTTTACCGTAAAATATCAAATAATATTATTTAGCTCATTCATGTAAGAGACTAGACGTATAAGATTTCCTGGGATTTAGCGATTAGGAGTGACAGATTGTTTGGTAAACGTATAGCATGTTCTATATGTTATAGTTATTTGAATGACTCTTACCATAATATGTTACGTTAACATACCAGGCATGTTCTCAGTTGGTTATTTATGCCTCATATAACGTACACTTATTCAGCCTGTTGTTCACTATTCTTTATTTATTTAAAATTGCCTTTCAAATGTCTATTTTTGGTGTTGGGTTTTATCAAATAAATTTCCCCCAAAAATGCGACTTATACTCCAGAGCGACTTATATATGTTTTTTTTCCTTCTTTATTATGCATTTTCGGCAGGTGCGACTTATACTCCGGAGTGACTTCTACTCCGAAAAATACGGTATACATACAGCAATGTTAATATTTGGTCACATGTCTCTTGGCAAGTTTCACTGCAATAAGGTTCTTTTGGTTGCCATCCACAAGCTTCTGGCAAGCTTCTGGTTGAATTTTTGACCACTCCTCTTGACAAAATTGGTGCAGTTAAGCTAAATTATTTGCTTTTCTGACATCAACTTGTTTCTTCAGCATTGTCCACACGTTTAAGTCAGGGCTTTGGGAAGGCCATTCTAAAACCTTAATTCTAGCCTGATTTAGCCATTCCTTTACCATTTTCGACATGTGTTTGGGGTACCAAATTTGAAAATGCATTCAGACTTTTCTAATAAATGTGTTTTGAACTTTTAGGTCAGTCTCTCACATGTATATTACTTTTCTCACATTTAGATATGTTTTTACCCTTTGAGGTAGAAATTAAATGATAAATCTAAATTCAAATCCAAATATTAGATGTGAAGTGAATTATATTTATATAGCGCTTTTCTCTAGTGACTCAAAGCACTTTACATAGTGAAGCCCGATAGCTAAGTTGCATTTAAACCAGTGTGGGTGGCACTGGGAGCAGGTGGTTAAAGCGTCTTGCCCAAGTACACAACGGCAGCGACTAGGATGGCGGAAGCGGGGGTTGAACCTGGAACCCTCAAACTGCTGGCACAGCCGCTCTACCAACCGAGCTATACCACTATATCGCTGTGAATGTTAAATACTAATTTAAATGTGGAATATACATTTAAATGTAAATCTTAAGATTTTATTTAGGCTTCAGATTAGACTTAATGGTTATAAGTAAGATTTACAGTATATTAAAAATTTAACATTTATACTAATATTTAGATTGAGATTTAACATTTCAATTTCAAGTTACCATTCATAGTAAACATTTAAAAGTTAGATTTAACATTAAGATTTAATATTTCTATTCAAAATTTAGATTCACCATTTAATTTATACCTATAATGTGAAAAAACAAATTGCTAAATTTGAGACAAACATGTGCCTTTAATATTAAAAAAATATCAGCTCCAAAAGTTTTATGTATTTTTTACAATCAGCACTTAATACACACCTACCTACTAATTGGCGGTTGCCTGCTTGATGGCAAAGCATCTTGTTAATATCCACTCGGGGTGTACAGTGCACAATGATTTAGAGGACAAAGATGGCATAAAAAGCATCCTGATTGGCAACTAGCAAGAGGTGTGTCCTGATTGCCAATAAGGGACAGGTGAGGGACCTAGGGCTCAAACAGTCAATCAATCAATGAAAGTTGACTTGTGTAGCCCTCAATTACAACTTGCTGCAAAAGCGGCAAAGACATCCTCGGCTCAGATCCCACATTAGGGCAAGAATAACTCCAATGGGAACAACGAGTAACCTTGAAAGGGACCGCCCAAGTAGTGGCAAAAATGAGGCAAACGGAATGGGAAAAAAGGGCACTGGACAGAAAACCAAACAAACTGCTACACCCTGGACAAGTCGCCATCTCATCGCAGGGCCAACACAGATAGACAGACAACATTCACATTCGCACACTAGGGCCAATTTAGTGTTGCCAATCAACTTATCCCCAGGTGCATGTCTTTGGAGGTGGGAGGAAGCCGTCCATGCTGTTTTATTCCGATACACATATTTTAGCCAATATTAGACCGATATCTGATATCAGTGTCGGATCCGGACATCCCTCGTCTAGTTGTCTACAAATTGTTTGCATATACAAAACAAGTAAGGCCTAAATAATTTAATCATATCAATTTACATTGTATTTGGTTACATAAGTTTGTTTTTTGAAACGGGTAAAATATTAGAAACCTGTGTTACTTTTTCTACACTGCAGTAAAAAATCATATTATATTAATATTACCACCTCTTTAACAGTATGAATCAAAACTTGAAGGCAGACTTTTGTTGCCATAACTTTCACATCAGATGTCATTAAACTGTGCAGGTTGCTTTTATGAAGTGACTGATGAGTGTATAAAACATCCATTTAATATTCTAATACGTTTTATTGTCAGACCCCCGCCCCACTTTCAGTTGGCTAACAGGACATTATCTTCCTCCATGTCATTGTCCTTCATTTCTTCTTGCTCCTTGTCGCTGTTTTCATCATCTCTTGATTGTCTTCAACATGATTATCACAGTCACGGTGATCATTATCAGTGTGCTCATTACACTCTTCATCTTTATCAGTTTGCTGCTGCGTTCCCCGCTTGCCATCAGCATCAGCATCATCGTCACCACTACTAGATTAGACTTTTTTTTGTTTGTTTTGTTTGTTTCGTCTCCATCATTTTCTTTTTATATTTTTTATATAGTACTTTTCATACACAGGCAGGTGGCAAACACAAAGTTCTGTACGAAACAAACAACAACATATAGATATAAATATGAAGTAAAAATAATAGTAGAAGAACAGTAGAAAACATACACATACGCATTCATACACACACTCGCACACACATACACAGCACTATTGACAATAACAAAGCAAAAACAAAACATGGCATGGCACTGAGGATTTGAGGAAAAACGGCACCTTTCTATTCTGAAGAATAACTAAAAATAACAACGCCATTCATATATATACATATATATATATATATATATATATATATATATATATATATATATATATATATATATATATAAACAAAGCCTGTTTCTATGTGAGTTGAAAACAAATGAAGAGTAAAGAGTTTGGTTGTTTTTTGTTTAGTTTTTTAAATGTATAAAAAGTCATCTGTTTGAAAAGTAAATGTCAAATACTTAATATTTTGGGACCAGGACCTGCTCATATTGAATTAGGTTATACTCTTAAATATTTGTTCAAACACTTGATGATTAAAAAGTGAAATAATATAATTGTCATACATCAGTCAATGTAAAGGTCTTTCAATACACATCCGTTGATCCAACACCAGTGTTGCACAATTGATCCAATTTTAGTCATAATCACGATTTTGGGTGGTACAATTGAATGAGCGTGATCGTCGGTAATAATAATCCTAAAAAGCAGCCTCTGTTGCATATCAAATTAAGCACTCTCACAGCCAAGGCACAGAGAAGCAACAGCAGCTCATCTTAAAAGCCTGGTAAAGCGCCAGCCGCCCACGCCAAAGGCCATTTTGTATGCGCACAGAGCTCCCTGACCACGCCCACCACTTTGTTGGCTGGCGTTTGACTTCTCTGAAGTGCTTGGCGTGCGTTAAAGACCGCACCGCTGTTCTTAAATGGCGACAGGTGTGGACATCATACGTTTGCTCTGCTTGTCTCCTTGAAGTATCGTGCTAAATAGAGTTTTGGAACACTTTTCCGTTGAGGGCAAACACTTGCGAGACATCCTATGCATTGGAAATTATACACCCTCTGCATCTGCGCATGTGTATGTATCCAAAGAACTTGTAAATTGAGCATTAAATAAGCCTCTCGTGTGAGTACGAACGTTATATTCAATAATGCTATATTTTTGTATTTCTTCTTTTATTAGATATGTTTCACACTAAAAATCATATTTTATTTTGACCATATTCTTGCGACCCTATAACACAATGTAGTGATCAGATAAATGGAAGCCGAAGACACCCCTCCAACGCTGAATCGCTGCTTTGCCACCTGCAATGCTATTTCAGGTTTCTGTGATTGGCCGATAAACATTAACGAGCTGCTAGCGGAGAGTATGCTAAGTGTTTGGATCAGAAAAATATATTAACACGACCAAAAAAATACAACAATAAGAAAGATAGGCCAACCCACCAACCACAGTTTAACAAGTCTGTTTACCTTTAGAAGTAAGGGTTCCCGTTTCATCTCTCCATCAGTTAGGGGAGGTGTACCCAAATATTTTGCCCCCAAGGGCCAAAGTGAAAATGTGCCAATGGACTGCGGGCTAATGACAACAATCTGATGTAGGAGTGTCAGGATAAAACATTTTCACTTCCAAAACGTTATCGATGTTGTAGTTCTGAGTATTGGCCGATAGCGATATTGATCTGATACAACATCAGCTGGAATCATACATACTTGTATTATTTTGTAGTGTGAAATGTTAGAAAAGGTTTTGATTTTATTAGGAACTGTCTAGAATGGGGGCTTCACGGTGGAAGAAGGGTTAGTGCGTCTGCCTCACAATACGGAGGTCCTATAGTCCTGGGTTCAATCCCAGGCTCGGGATCTTTCTGTGTGGAGTTTGCATGTTCTCCCCGTGACTGCGTGGTTTCCCTCCGGGTACTCCGGCTTTCTCCCACCTCCAAAGACATGCACCCGGGGATAGGTTGATTGGCAACACTAAATTGGCCCTAGTGTGTGAATGTGAGTGTGAATGTTGTCTGTCTATCTGTGTTGGCCCTGCGATGAGATGGCGACTTGTCCAGGGTGTACTCCGCTTTCCGCCCGATTGTACCCCGCGACCCCAAAAGGGAATGTGCGGTAGGAAATGGATGGACGGATGTCTAGAATGGACTTGTGCTCCCTTTGAGTTAGAGTGGAGTTAGATAATAGTTTTTTTGGCGACACCTGTTGGTCAAAATAATTACTTATGTTCAGCGCATTACACAGTAAGTTTAATGATGCAGACTTTTTTGTTACTGGATGTTTTCTAATATGACTTTACTATAAAAGAAGGAAATGCCAACGTTGTGTGCTTATTGACTGACATTTACTGTAGATGTTAACTGGCTGTCAATCTTTGCACAAGTAAACACCCTGCAAAACTGCTTGTTTCGGGCATTTTACATGTAAAATCATATCATTCCATATTGTTTTTTATGCTGATCACATGCTGATATCCTATATCAATAATGAATCAAACAAACCCTAATTTTAAGTGCGAAACACAAATAACCTAAATGTAAATAATGAAGTTCCCATCCTTTGACAGGCCTAACAAAATGACTCATTGGGCCAAAATTGGCCCACGTTCCCACTTTGGGCAACCCTCAGTTAGGGGGTCCCTGGTCTGGAAAACATTGTAGTCATCTAAGGCAGTGGTCCCCAACCTTTTTTGCACCACGGACCGGTTTAAAGTAGGCATTATTTTCTGGGACTAGCTTTTCACTTGTACCAGATAAACAGGTCTAGGGACGGCGTGGCGCGGTTGAGAGAGTGGCCGTGCCAGCAACCCGAGGGTTCCTGGTTCAATCCCCACCTTTAACCAACCTCGTAACGTCCGTTGTGTCCTTGAGCAAGACACTTCACCCTTGCTCCTGATGGGTCGTGGTTAGCGCCTTGCATGGCAGCTCCCGCCATCAGTGTGTGAATGTGTGTGTGAGTGGGTGAATGTGGAAATAATGTCAAAGCGCTTTGAGTACCTTGAAAGTAGAAAAGCGCTTTACAAGTATAACCCATTTTCCATTTAAACACAGCAAAAATAAGTGCATTGTATCATGTCACAGAGTTATAAGAAATATAACAATTGGTAACTTCCTATGAGGAGTTTTATTGTACATCTATAAACAAGCTTATTAGTGTGTCTAGTGGGACAGGAGAAAGTTAAGTCGGGAAAAATGCAGTCCTTTATAAATAATTTAATGTTTCTCTGCGGCCCGGTAGCAAATGCGTCAGGGACCGGCACCAAACACCGGTCCGGAGACCGGTGTTTGGATACCACTGATCTAAAGGGTGTTTACAAGCAGAAAAACACCAGATATGAACCAGGACAGAGAGCATCGCCTTGGGAACTTAACCCAAATGGGAAATCAAAGAGGACCCTCCTTCCTGCTATGAGGGGTACAATGTCTATATTTGTCAATGGAAGAAAGAGGAAGGGCCATGATGCGCCGAGTTTTTCTCACCTCTAAAGGAGGCAGCCTTGCAGCATCCTTATCTTCCTTCACCTTGCAAAAGACAAACAACAAAATAATTGCATCTTTTTTTGACGTAACCCATAACACTTTACAAGTCACGTACTGTACAAGTACTGTAAGCTAATTGTTCCCGGTGTGCTATACGAGTGTTAAGATAGGGTTTTTTATATATATATATATATATGTATATATATATATACATATATATATATATATATATATGTACATATCGCAATTCTTAGTGTGCAGTAGGTCTTGTTCATCGCATTTTTTTAATTACATTTTACTTCTGTTATTGTATAAAAACCATGCACTGCAACCATATAATTTCCCCATGATAGGATAAATAAACATATCTGTCTGTCTGTCTGTTTATCTGTCATCACGTTGAGGTGGTCATACTGATGAGGTCGGTGTCTTAACTACAGCGGTACCTCAACTTTTGAGTAATGTGAGTAACGTTTTAAGTTGCGAGTGTAATTAGATTTTTGAGCTCTACCTGCCACTAGTTGAAGTAGTAAAGTAGTTCAAACCACCGTAACTGACAAATTTACTGTAAAATTAAAGAAACGGACGACCGAATCGTGTAGGTAACCTGGCGTGTCAGCCCGGTCGCAGTACCATTAGTCAGCATCCGCAGCATGCAGCCACAAACGTCCAAACAACGGACATCTATCCATGAAAATGTTGACAAGTTATATAAATGCTGTGTTTAATGTGTTTCAGTTCATTCTGTCCGGTTCTGACTCAACAAACTGTACGATTGAGCATTACCTTTCTTAAACAAACATAACGCGGTCCGGTACGGTCCGTCACTCAAAGACATCTGTGTGCTACATAACCAAGGATTTCCTTGTTCCTATCGTTACACGACAAAGAAGCAGCCCGTTGGAGACACCTTCAAAAGTCCGATCCAAAAGAGAAATCCTAAACAATATTCCATTATTTCATAAAACTAATGTAGTTTGTAATACAACAAAGCTATTAAATTTGACACGATTACAGCCCCCAAGTTCAGTTCCAAACTTGGGAGATAAACATTTTTCCTGCAAATTCCTAAAAACACTTGCGTCCTCCTGTTTCGTAGAGGAAGCTGGACTACTGTAAACACATTGGCAGATCCTTGCACAGACATTTTAACATCCTAAAGCCCAGCATCCACTTACAGTTTGCATAACAGCTATCTCTTTTCTTCAGAAATTTGTAGCATATAAGATGAATTGACCTAAAACAAATGTCCACTGCGCAATTGCTGGTTTTCAAAATAAGACTAATAGTGAAGGGAAAAGTACTGCCCCCCTGGTCCTTAGCTTTCAGGAAATGTGGCCTCTACACAATTTAGTTGAATATCCCTTTAGTAGAATAAAACAATATATGTATTTACTTATTTTTCATTGATTTATTTCGAACACAACCAACCTAAATTACTCTCATCTACTTAACTCAAACAAAATAGCATTAACCTACTCTCACCATCAATGAGTTATAATAATCTGACTCTTTATCAACAATACAACACTTAAAGGCCTACTGAAATTAAATGTTCTTATTTAAACGGGGATAGCAGGTCCATTCTATGTGTCATACTTGATCATTTCGCGATATTGCCATATTTTTGCTTAAAGGATTTATTAGAGAACATCCACGATAAAGTTCGCAACTTTTGGTCGCTAACAGAAAAGCCCTGCCTTTACCGGAAGTCGCAGACGATGACGTCACCCGTTGATGGTTCCTCACATTGTTTTTAATGTGAGGATGAGCTATTCGTACCGAGAAAACGACAATTTCCCCATTAATTTGAGCGAGGATGAAAGATTTGTGTTTGAGGATATTGATAGCGACGGACTAGAAAAAAAAAAAACGCGATTGCATTGGGACAGATTCAGATGTTTTTAGACACATTTAGTAGGATAATTCTGTGAAATCCCTTATCTTTCTATTGTGTTGCTGGTGTTTTAGTGAGTTTAATAATACCTGATTGTCGGAGGTGTGTCTCAGGGAAGTCGACGACAGCTTTATGGACGGCGCAAGCTCAGCTGATCTCCGGTAAGAAGCGACTTTCTACCACAATTTTCTCACCGAAACCTGCTGGTTGACATTCGGTCGGGATCCATGTTCGCTTGACCGCTGTGATCCATAGTAAAGTTTCACCTCCAGGAATTTTAGACAAGGAATCACCATGTGTTTGTGTGGCTAAAGGCTAAAGCTTCCCAACTCCATCTTTCTACTTTGACTTCTCCAATATTAATTGAAAAAATTGCAAAAGATTCAGCCACACAGATCTCCAAAATACTGTGCAATTATGCCGTTAAAGCAGACGACTTTTAGCTGTGTGTGTGTGCAGCACTAATATTTCCTAATAGTCCCTGACGTCACGCGTACACGTCATCATTACGCGACGTTTTCAAGAAGAAACTCCCGGGAAATTTAAAATTGCAATTTAGTAAACTAAAAAGGCCGTGTTGGCGTGTGTTGCAATGTTAATATTTCATCATTGATGTATAAACTATCAGACTGCGTGGTGGGTAGTCGTGGGTTTCAGTAGGCCTTTAAGAACATTATATAACAACATTTAGTACATAACTGGATGATTCATGTCATATATAATTAATCCATGAATACTCACAATAATAAAGCAACTCATCATTTCATCAAATGTGGTTAATATGAATACATTACACCATAAAATATATTTTATGTTTACGCCTTGTAATAGCTATCATAATTTCAACAGATTACCAAGAAAATGTAGTTCTTAACTAAAAGTAAGGGCTTCACGGTGGCAGAGGGGTTAGTAGTGTGTCTGCCTCACAATACGAAGGTCCTGCAGTCCTGGGTTCAAATCCAGGCTCGGGATCTTTCTGTGTGGAGTTTGCATGTTCTCCCCGTGAATGCGTGGGTTCCCTCCGGGTACTCCGGCTTCCTCCCACTTCCAAAGACATGCACCTGGGGATAGGTTGATTGGCAACACTAAATTGGCCCTAGTGTGTGAATGTGAGTGTGAATGTTGTCTGTCTATCTGTGTTGGCCCTGTGATGAGGTGGCGACTTGTCCAGGGTGTACCCCGCCTTCCGCCCGATTGTAGCTGAGATAGGCGCCAGCGCCCCCCGCGACCCCAAAAGGGAATAAGCGGTGGGAAATGGATGGATGGATGGATAACTAAAAGTTACATTTTTAAAGGCATGAGTCAAATTAATGTCAATGGGCGGGGCTTATTTAAGATACAAGTGTAAGTGTTTCGGCTGGTAAATGGAGGTATTACTGTTTTGGCCCTAATTCTTCTTCATTGCATGCAATGTACAATGTGACGTCTAAGGTTAAAGTTTTTTTTGTTTTTCTTGTTTCCAGGTTTGAGTGTGAGAGAGAACATTACACTCACTGACCCCGAAACCAACACCTCCACCAACAGCAGCTCAGTTGCTGTTGCAATCCTCGTGCCTTTCTTCGCCCTCATCTTGGCCGGACTCGGTGTTTACCTCTACAAGCAAAGGTACCTCGTCCATCCAGCTCTCTCCCCAACTGACTTTAGCTGTTTTTTTTCCTGTCTTAAGAACCTGATTTACTAAGATTCAAATACCGTGCGCTAAACAGCATGTGCCGTCTATAAAAGAGCGTGTACTGTTAGTGGGCGTGTTGCGGGCAATTTACTAAGACTGCGTGTGCAATTGAAAAGTGGTACAGACCGCCTTATTTAAATGAAGATTTTGCGTGTGTGATACGGGACATCACCATGGAGACACTCATTTACGGCACATGCATGTGAAGTGAATTTTATTTATATAGCGCTTTTTTTCTAGACTGGTACTTTTCAGAAGCGGTATAGCACCGAATATGTTTACCGTACAACCCTACTTTGCACACGTTTAGTAGATCAGTGTGCTATCAAGTTTGCACATGTTTTAGTAAATGCAAACCTTAAGTAAATCAGGCCTTAAGTCTTTAGATTCGAGAGGTCGGGTGTAAAGTGCGATTTCTGGCCATTCGAGCCACATTCGAGAGCAGTCAAGCTTTGAACTGCAATTTGTCGCGCAAAATGTACAAACCCCGTTTGCATATGATTTGGGAAGTTGTGTTACATGTAAATATAAACGGAATACAATGATTTGCAAATCCTTTACAACCCATATTCAATTGAATGCTACAAAGACAACATATTTTTTTTGTGTGCAAATAATCATTAACTTTAGAATTTGATGCCAGCAACATGTAACAAAGAAGTTAGGAAAGGTGGCAATAAATACTGATATAGTTGAGGAATGCTCATCAAACACTTGTTTAGAACATCCCACAGGTGTGCAGGCTAATTGGAAACAGGTGGGTGCCATGATTGGGTGTAAAATCAGCTTCCATGAAATGCTAAGTAATTCACAAACAAGGATGGGGCGAGGGTCACCAATTTGTAAGCAAATTGTCGAAAAGTTTTAGAACAACATTTCTCAACGAGCTATTGCAAGGAATTTAGGGATTTTACCATCTACGGTCTGTAAAAATCATTAAAAGGTTCAGACAATCTGGAGAAATCACTCCACATAAGCGATGATATTACGGACCGTTGTTCCCTCAGGCGATACTGCATCAAAAACAGACATCAGTGTGTAAAGGATATCACCACATGGGCTCAGGAACACTTCATAGAACCACTGTCAGTAACTACAGTTTGTCGCTACATCTGTAAGTGCAAGTTAAAACTCTGCTATGCAAAGCAAAACCCATTCATCAACAACAGCAAGGGACGCCGTTGGCTTCGCTGGGCCCGAGCTCATCTAAGATGAACTGATGCAAAGTGGAAAAGTGTTCTGTTGTCTGACGAGTCCACATTTCAAACTATATTTGGAAACTGTGGACGTGGTGTCCTCCGGAACAAAGAAGAAAATAACCATCCGGATTGTTATAGGCTCAAAGTTCAAAAGCCAGCATCTGTGATGGTATGGGGGTGTATTAGCGCCCAAGGCATGGGTAACTTACACATCTGTGACGGCACCATTAATGCTGAATGGTCCATACAGGTTTTGGAGCAACATATGTTGTCATCCAAGCAACGTTAGCATGGACACCCCTGCTTATTTCAGCAAGACAATTCTAAGCCACGTGTTACAACAGCATGGTTTCGTAGTAAAAGAGTGTGGGTACTTTCCTGGCCCGCCTGCAGTCCAGACATGTCTCCCATCGAAAATGTGTGGAGCATTATGAAGCGTAAAATACGACAGCGGAGACCCCGGACCGTTGAACGACTGAAACTCTACATAAAGCAAGAATGGGAAAGAATTCCACGTTCAAAACTTCAACAATTAGTTTCCTCAGTTCCCAAACGTTTATTGAGTGTTGTTAAAAGAAAAGGTAATGTAACACAGTGGTGAACATGCCCTTTCCCAAATACTTTGGCACCTGTTGCAGCCAGAAATTGTAATTTAATTATTATTTGCAAAAAAATATATAAAGTTTATGAGTTTGAACATCAAAATATCTTGTCTTTGTAGTGCATTCAACTGAATATGGGTTGAAAAGGATTTGCAAATCATTGTATTCTGTTTATATTTACATCAAACACAATTTCCCAACTCATATGGAAACGGGGTTCGTAGTATATGAGGAGTTGCATCATGATATTTTCCACTTATTAGGTTAGCAGTCCAAAGTATACTTGCTTGCCTGCTTATTTCCGACAGTAATTACCAGCCGGCACCTACTGCAGCTGCCCACTGCAAGCTAATGGAAACATGTTTATTGGTCGGCTCGGAGGAAGGATAATTGGGACGTTGTGTTTCGACTCATTTGCAACCTCCTTTTCATCCGCAGGAAAACAGATAAAGCGCAGTACACAGGGTGTTCTGTGCACGAGAACAACAACGGACAGGCCACGTTTGAGAACCCAATGTACAACACCAACACAAAAGCTGCCGAGGGGAAAGTCGTCCGTTTTGACCCCAATCTCAACACCATCTGCACCATGGTTTGACCCCCGCAAGGGCAACGAGGAACAGACTGATTCCCTTTGTTTACCTATCATGAATATATATTGACATGTTTATACTTTTGCCGAAGAAATACGGGGAGAGAAAGCACACTTTCGACAAAACTGAGGGCCTTTTTGCCATTTGCAGTGTAAACACACAAGATGGAAAGGAGAAGAGGAAGAAGTGGCGCCTCATCCTCCTGTAAGTAGGAGATGAAGGAAGGAGAGGCTCGCTGCACTCTGTGAGTGTTCATCTAATCTTTATGCTCTTAAGGGTATTTATGTCAGAAAGGCCAAATGAGAAAATGTTTTATTTTCACCTTGACGTCAGAAGCCTTTTTTGTGTGTGTTTGTGTCATCATCCCCCTATCCCCTCCCCCTCCCGTCCCCACCCCCGATGAAGATGCTGTATCTTCTTGTAGTGAGGAGCTCCATGCAATCTTTACTGTAGTTTCCAAGTTATGGCACACAAAAAAAACACTTCTTCTTTGGAAACACTCAAGTCGTTTCAAAGTATATGGCCAATTGCACCTCTTTAATTGGTTGGTGCCTCCTACTGACAAATTATACGGCCCGGGATGTAATTACTGAAGTGCAGTACAATTTGTCCAGTTCCAATGGGGAAGCTTTTATTTTTACTGTGCTGTGTTCCTTCATGAGAGCTATGGTTGGCATTAAGTTTTACTATCGAGTTGTGTTGCTGCTACTTTGTTTGTCCTGCTTTATATGTAATAGTTCATATTGACAACAGTCCCCTGACACTGTTCCTATGGAGTGCATTGGTCACATCCTAACAGATCCTAACTCATTTATCTTTATTATTTTTTTATTTCGTTTTTGTGTCCAGAATCATCCCATTCGAAGTAAACGAAGCCCCTCCTGAGTATGCATACGTCAGCCATCCGTCCCATAATTATCGCAACGGTTTATTGTCATGTTTGAGCTTGTGTGCAGTAGCGATGCAACGATTATAGATTTTGACTGTACGATTACAGTCTGACTAAAAATGATCAGTCAATCTCACAACAAAAAAGTATACATTTCCTTTTTTTTTCTTTACTGTTATTGAAAATACAGTAGGAAGGGGATTCATATGGCCCCCATTCATAGTGGTTTACCTGACACATGAAACGTGAAAAATGGGGGCAGGGGGGTGCACACCACTTTAACCACCAGATGGCAGTAGAGTGTTGATTATCTTAAAATGTGTTCAGTGGCAATTCTATGTAGAGTGCTGCTTTTCGTTGTTTTCAGCAGACTGCTTTGCACAATGAGTGACCTCCCCATTTTCCTTTCCCCCGAAATCCAACAGGGAATGAGGCCATATGAATCCCTACTCTACTGTAACAATAATCCAATAATAACCTGATAATAGGACAAAATTATGAATAAATATAGTAAATCAATTAGATAATATTGGAATTAATAATGTGAGTCTACTAAACTCTAAAAACTGTTATTGTCATTAACTGTCATCCAAGTTAAGGTAATAATTGGTCATCTATTTTTTTAATAACTGGAATGCATATAACTAGTGCTGTTATTATTTTTTTTTTTACAAGATCCTGATGTGTTAAAGCAGTGCTTCTCAAATATTTTCTGTTTTGCCCCCTCTAAGAAGAAGAAAATACCCCCCGGCCCCCACTCTTCATTGTGACTATAGTTTAATTTGTCTATAAAATTGTTATAAGTAAAACTCTGCATAACATGGTAAGCTTATTAACCTTAAAGGAAACAACACTATGGTCTTTTCCCGTCTCCCACCGTGCAACATACGCTTCATCATATTCTGGTACGACAAAAAAAGCATGCTACCCCGGCATTGCACCCTACAACCCCTGGGGGGTCCGCCCCACTATTTGAGAAGGATTGTGTTAGAGGAAGAAGCAGTCTCTAACATGAAATGGCCGCTGAATGAAGCTTCTTGACTGGAGTACCTGTTGCTGTTAGTTTACACCAGGGGTCACCAACATGGTGCCCGCGGGCACCAGGTAGCCCGTAAGGACCAGATGAGTAGCCCGCTGGCCTGTTCTAAAAATAGCTCAAATAGCAGCACTTACCAGTAAGCTGCCTCTATTTTTTTAATTTTATTTATTTACTAGCAAGCTGGTCTCGCTTTGCTCGACATTTTTAATTCTAAGAGAGGCAAAACTCAAATAGAATTGGAAAATCCAAGAAAATATATTAAAGACTTGGTCTTCACTTGTTTGAATAAATTCATTTATTTTTTTTCTTTTACTTCTTATAATTTTCAGAAAGACAATTTTAGAGAAAAAATACAACCTTAAAAATTATTCTAGGATTTTTAAACACATATACCTTTTTTACCTTTCAAATTCCTTCCTCTTCTTTCCTGACAATTAAAATCAATGTTCAAGTTTTTTTTTTATTGTAAAGAATAATAAATACATTTTAATTTGATTCTTCATTTTAGCTTCTGTTTTTTCGACAAATAATATTTGTGAAATATTTCTTCAAACTTATTATGATTAAAATTCAAAAAAATTATTCTGACAAATCTAGAAAATCTGTAGAATCAAACTTAAATCTTATTTCAAAGTCTTTTGAATTTATTTTCAAATTTTTGTTGTGGAAAATCTAGAAGAAATAATGATTTGTCTTTGTTAGAAATATAGCTTGGTCCAATTTGTTATATATTCTAACAAAGTGCAGATGGGATTTTAACCTATTTAAAACATGTCATCAAAATTCTAAAATTAACCTTAATCAGGAAAAATGACAATTATGATGTTCCATAAATTCTTCTCTTAATTTTTTTCGATTGAATTTTGAATTTTAAAGAGTTGAAATTGAAGATAAAGTGTTTGAAAATTTCATTTTATTTTTTTTCCTGTTTTCTCCTCTTTTAAACCGTTCAATTAAGTTTTTTAATCATTTATTCTCTTCTGTAGAGGAAAAAAATGTACGACGGAATGACAGACAGAAATACCCATTTTTTTATATATGTTTATATATAGATTTATTTATTAAAGGTAAATTGAGCAAATTTGCTATTTTGGGCAATTTATTTAAGTGTGTATCAATCTGATAGCCCTTCGCATTAATCAGTACCCAAGAAGTAGCTCTTGGTTTCAAAAAGGTTGGTGACCCCTGGTTTACACTGAAGTGACCCCTTTATATTAAACATAATTATTCGCGAAGTAACTTGCCACTTCCATAACATAACTCACTTATGTCTTAGCTTTACATTGGCAGGTGACGCTGGACCATATGGAACGTATTAGACGCAACTTTAAATGGATGAGCCAACATCTTCATTGACTCCCTGGTCATTTTTTAAATACTACAAATCTTCCCACACTGCCAACTCTGCTTTTTTTGGGGTTGGGAAAAGTTTGCTGCTTTGTCCTGCTGCCATTTTTGAGCTAATGTAGCACACTTACGTGTCTCTTGAATGGTGCGTATAAGCATGTGCGTGTAACTTTGTTTTCGTTCCGTTTACGTTGTGCCGAAAAAAAAGTACCAGCACGAAGTCAGTTTATAGCGAGTGAGGAGGACTGAAACATACGGCGTAGTGGAGCCCTTGCGTTTAAATAACGTTTTTAATCACGGTTAATAGTAAAACGGTAATCATTGCATCCCTTGTGTGCAGCAATGAGGACCAGGTTTTACGGTTTAGTCCTGGGTCCAAGGGGCAAAGATACGGAGGTGTCAAAGGAGTAAAAGCTTTTGCTCTTGTTCTTCTTACTTCAGACTTCCTCTAAGAAGCAACTCCTGCATCCTTAGCGTGGTGTGGAAGTTATGAGCCCCATAAAGTGAGCGCTGTTTGTTTTTTAGGGGCAAGCTGTGCCTTATGGTGCACGCTACGCAGCCACATCGTATTAAGTCTCTCTCGCACTAACCTACCGATTGGTCACTTATGGCTATGGCAGGAAGTGTCTCTTCCAACTTGTTATGGACCTCCAACTCCCACCAAAATGACTTACTGACGTCTGCAAACAACACACACAAAGTGCTGCAGTTCTATTACTAATAACACTAAAAACACAAAGCTAACGTGCAGGCTGTTTTTTTCTTCTTTTAAAAATCTTTATACAGTAGTATCTCAACTTACGAGCATAATCGATTTTGTGTCGAAGTTCCTGTGTCAAAATACTTGTATCTCAAATCAAAGTCCCTTATTTGAAATGAATTAAAAACAATTTAATAGGTGTTTGGCCCCCGTGAAACAGCAACATTTTAACATATAACTCGGCTTTTAAAAGGAAAAACAAATGTTTACATTAAAATATACTTCATACAACAACACAATAGAATGTAGGGTAGCACTTTAGTATGGGGAACATATTGTAAGTAACAAAGACAAAAATTTGAGTTATTTGGACACTAGGGGAACATATTGTAAGTAACAAAGACTTAATTTAGAGTTATTTGGACACTAGGGGAACATATTGTATGTAACAAAGACTTAATTTTGAGTTATTTGGCTAAGGTTAGGGTTAGGGTTAGTATACTGGTTGTATAATAAGGCCATGCAGAATAAGGCATTAATAAGTACTTAATAATGACTAATTAAGAGCCAATATGTCACTAATTTGCATGTTAATAAGCAAGTAATTAATGCTGAATATGTTTCCCATACTAAAGTGTTACCGAATGTAGTACTAACAACTACAGTAGTTTTATAAAGTAATGGTATATTAATGTACAGTATTATTTAACTTGGAGAGTGAACTTCTACAGTATCCAACTGTTTTTCTGCCAAGCACACCATCGGTAGCTTTTCCATACTTTCATGGATAAATGTCCGTGTTTAGATATTATTTTAACATTATTTGGTGCAGACTAGCAACGCTACACTCAAATTGCTTCAAGTTGGCAACATGCTCAGTCATGTTTTAATGATTTCTTTTTTTCAATTCAATTCACTTGTTTTTTTTAGCACTGTTCTGCACACCCACGGTATTGCTTCCCACGGTTGGAAAAACAAGGTTATTAAGCTAATGCTAGCAAGTAAAACCGGGGTTACAGTAATATTTGCTACGCCGACTAATGGCAAAGGTGCTTTAACTCAAATGTTTGCTTAACAATTAGCCAACAGACAGCTCTAACCTTAAAATACTCTTACATTCTCCTGGGTTGAGTTGCCACTGTTTTTAACTGGTTTTAAAAGTTAAAAATAATAAAATGGCCTTGGCATTTTTCACCTTTTCGGGCCGCAACCCTGAGTGGAAAAGGCTGCTTTACAGCAACCCGTTCCTGGCACACTTCTGTAATTTATCTTTCTTTTCTTTTGCCCTCCTGTTTAGTTTCATGTAAATTTCCCATATTGAAAAATGAATGAAAAAATGCAGGGACGGTATGCATGCTTGATTGGGGACAAAGGGGCAGCTCATTGGCAGTTGGGTCTCTCCTCCCCCTACACCAGGGGTGTCAAACGTAAGGCACGCGGGACCCGATTAGGCCCGCGAAAAGGTTTTATCCAGTCATCGGGATGAGTGGGCTAAGTATAAAAATGAGCCGAAATTTCTGAATGAAAGAAACCGCTGTTCTAAATGTGTCCACTAGATGTTGCAATAGCAATTCTTTGTATCTTTGTATATGATGCTACATATCTCCCGTCCAAAGGCAAAACATATTAACTCACTTCTAGCTGATTTTGAGAAAACAAAGGAAAACCAATCTATCTTGATGCTGTCTTACAAAGATCTACAAAGTCATCAAACATATAGATGTTTTCTTGAGCTTTCATTTTCTTGCCTATTGAGTCATGGATTGAATCTGCTCTCATGAACGTGTGCCCTTTCTCCAGATATTTTATCACAATCTCGGGTGGGCCCCATTCTGCGTTTGCACATTGGGCAAGAGCCGTGTACAGCGTCCAGTTTTTATTTTGACCTCCAGTTATCTGCCCAAAAGAGTATGCAAGGGGAAGAATCAAGAACAATACATTTAATGAAGGTGCTTGCAACGTCCTGGGCCAATCTTCCAAATATCCCCTCGTGCCATAATATCACATAATCAGGTTGACCGTCGGCCCCCATTCGTGCAAATGTCTCATTAAAGACAATAAGGCGACTGACAAAGAAGCTCCGATTGGTCCCTTGAGTTACTAGGATTTTGTGTTGTATCTACGCGGTTATGTGGTAGTTGCTGGGTCCTGCCATGCGCGTAACAGCTTACTTACGGAACAAATTAATATATCGCATACACTAATGTAAAGCATATCACTTAGGAACTCCAAAATTATTATCAGCTCAGTTTTGACCAAAATTGAGTTACTGGGTTTTGCCTTTGGACGGGAGATATGTAAAAAATATAAACCACATGATGTTAGTGCACCAGTCGAGGAAAATGAGCAAACTACATAAATAACATCCTGTAATTTGATTTTGATATATTTTTTATCTTGATGGATTGAAAATCTACACCAATGAGTTGATTGATGAACATTATCACATAACTTATTCAGAAAGTTTAAATAAGGACAAATAAAGATAGAATGCTACGCAACATGTAAGTGTAAAAAAAAAAACAACATTATGATTTGTACATTGTCAGAATATGCTCGTTTTATTTTTAAACAAAGAAAACAATTAGAAGTTGTCTTTATTTTTAAGTTATGGTGTCGTGATTTTACTTCGAAGTAGATTTTTCTCCACGTGGCCCCCGATCTAAAATGAGTTTGACACCCCTGCCGTACACCACCCTCTTACCCACCAGTTTTTTTCCTTGCATTACGGGGGGCCTCCGTTTTTTTCCCCTTATCTTCAGGAACATGTCCCTCATTTTCAAACATACACGTTGAAAAGTATTTACCGGGCTAATTAGTCGCATCTTAAAAAAAAGTCATCACTTGATGGATCCAAGGCCTTGTTGACACAAGTCATGCGTTGCTGCCAACAAATGTGCACTTAATATGAAAAACGAACTGCACAAACATTATCAGCCATTTTGATGTTTCAACATTTGTTTTGGTCCTTCCAACATCATAGCAGTGCCTTCGATACTCTATGGGCATATGTTCTTCATGGAGGCATAACATTGACAACATTAGAAGGCATATTGTGGCTTAAAGTGTAAAACCAGAGTAGTGTGTAAAGATGGATCCCAAATCTTCCCCTTTACACTATCCTCTTTGTCCTGCTACTCAGCCGCTGGGTGGCCGGTATTGGTAATATTAGACGGATACCTCGCTGTAAAAAGCAAACATATGTTAGCCATGTCGTCATTACGACGAAACATGGCTAAACAATCATTACATGTATTCATTTGTAGTGAAGTCCGTTTGCTGCTGAAGTTTGACATTGTAGTTTATCAGCTACAGCCGCGTTAGCTAGCTCGCAGCGAATAAAATAATGCATTAAAAACATGGCTATATTTACATGACGTGGCAAAAGAGGGAATGCCTAATAAAACACAAGTGCTTAAAATTACTCACATTTGTGTGCTTTCTGCTCAGCCTTCGTCCCATAACACTTGATGTCGAGGGTTGTCTACTTTTTGGCACTTAGCCCTTCTCTTTACCTTCCCGTGACCTTCCCTTTACCTTCCCTTGACCTTCCCTTGACCGTACAGGAGAACTGACACACCAAATGCTGCCGTGGACACGCAAACCCAAGGGTTAAGATAAGGGGGTAAAGGGGAGAATTGGGATTCAGCCTTTAAATTGGAACTGCACTTTTTTTTTGTATGTTGCCAATCATCCACAATTCTTATGTGAGACGAAAACACACATCTTTCCCTTTTCTAAATAGTAAAAAAAAGCAAGAGGGTTAGGCTAACTACCAACCCTGACAATTCAAGAAATGGAGAAACGATCTTTTAGCCTATAAGACCCTCTAAAACCTGTTCAGCGGCCTTGTGGTTAGAGTGTCCGCCCTGAGATCGGTAGGTCGTGAGTTCAAACCCCGGCGTAGTCGTACCAATTACTATAAAAATGGGACCCATTACCTCCCTGCTTAGCACTCAGGATCAAGGGTTTGATTTGAGGGTTAAATCACCAAAATGATTCCCGTGAATGCGTGGGTTCCCTCCGGGTACTCCGGCTTCCTCCCACTTCCAAAGACATGCACCTGGGGATAGGTTGATTGGCAACACTAAATTGGCCCTAGTGTGTGAATGTGAGTGTGAATGTTGTCTGTCTATCTGTGTTGGCCCTGTGATGAGGTGGCGACTTGTCCAGGGTGTACCCCGCCTTCCGCCCGATCGTAGCTGAGATAGGCGCCAGCGCCCCCCGCGACCCCGAAAGGGAATAAGCGGTAGAAAATGGATGGATGGAATAATAATAACAAAAAAATAATAATGAAAAAATAGATAATAATAATAACAATAATTCATACTCATATTCATTCATTGAGTTTCAAAGTTAATCAATGTCTCAGTTTATGACCACAGCCTTCTACTGTAAAAGTGCGAGGCATGATTTATGATCTAGCGCAAACTTTTACCAACTCAGAAGAGATGCAGCAGCAGCAGCCATTTTTAGATGTTTTTTTTAGACTGTGTTTTAGGTAGGATTAATTATTCCCCGTTAACTGTATTGTTAGCCGCCTCTTGCTAGTAGTTTTTCCCTATTTACACACAGAAAAAAGAAAGACGTGTTGTTGGCCCACATAAGGAACGTGGATGATTGGCAAAATATAAAAGAAAAACTGCAGTTCCCCTTTAAGTGTGCTTATGTGTGCACGCTCATAGTTTCATACCTGTGCATGATGGCTCAGAGGTAATCCCCTCCAGTTCTTCATACTCCTTTCATTGCTGTTACCTTTTGTACATTTATACAGTTTTGATGCTCCATTGGGGTTCTTTGGTGAAGATGTCTTGTGTTATCAACATGTAATATATTTTGCGGGGCGTATATTTCTATTGTATGAGGATTTAAAAGATGCATCTGGTGAAAAACAGCAGATGTGCAAGTTGTGCTATAACCTTCAAGTGTGTTATACATATATATATATATATATATATATATATATATATATATATATATATATATATATATATATATATATATATATATATATATATATATTAACATGTTATATATGAATATGTACATAAGACAGACATTTTGTAAAGAGATATATTTTTTATTCCAATAAAAGCATTTGTAAGTTATTGAAAATGTTGTGTAAAATGCACATGTAAATGTCATGTAAGATTACAAAAACAGTTTGTATATTTTTTTTCTGTATCAGCAATGTATAAATCCTTAATTTATATATAAAATATGAAATCAACTTCTGTGTTTCTTCTTTCCGTGGCGTGCCGTCGCGCAGTTTAGCCTTATCTTATCCACGTCGCGACACTTTTTGCAATGTAAGCGCTGAGAGAGAACTAAATGTTTTATTATGCAGTCAGCTGCTTTGCTCTGTTGTACTTCGAGTTTTTTTTTTATGACTTTTCCATTTGCTGACCGTTGCTGGGTTCAGCACAGATATTATCACCGTCCGAAGGTGCCGCCGCATACAGTTGTCTGCAACAACACAGTGTAGCCAATAACTCTTGTTAACTGATTGTCAGCACAAAATATTCCACCCATTAAAACAATTGATGGCAACATCATTTTCATTCCCACCATGCACATGTTTTGTCTGCCTTTCTGATGCCGCCACCAACTTTTACTACATGATTTCAGCATTCGTGTGACTTGATATACATATGTACTTTCTATCATTCTGACCATCGCTATGCAACCTGCAAAAAAGCGTACTTTGCAGTAGAGATCTGTTTTTGGTCGATTTCTTTTGTCAGAGTTCCACATTTTGTTGAGGAAAAATAGCGCTTTTTCTCAGGAGACTCAAAATGCTTTACATAATGAAACCCATAATTTACATTGAAACTCGTGTGGGTGGCACTGAGGGAAAGCGTAACGTGTTTTGCCCAAGGACACAGCGGCAGTGACCAGGATGGCAGAAGGTGGAATTGAACCTGGAACCCTGAGACTTGGCCGCGATTATATCCCCTATATAGGAGACGGCGTGGTGAAGTTGGTAGAGTGGCTGTGCCAGCAATCTGAGGGTTACTGGTTCAATCCCTACCTTCTACCATCCTCGTCACGTCCGTTGTGTCCTTGGGCAGGACACTTCACCCTTGCTCCTGATGGGTCCTGGTGAGCGCCTTGCATGGCAGCTCCCACCGTCAGTGTGTGAATGTGTGAGTGAATGGGCGAATGTGGAAATACTGTCAAAGCGCCTTGGGCTCCTTAAAAAGGGGTAGAAAAGCGCTAAACAAGTACAGCCCATTTACCATATCTGACAAAAATTGTAAAATGTTCATAATACACTAAAATAAATAGCCCTGTTATACAAAACACAAATGTCCACTGTGGAGGTTAATTAGAGCCTTTATCATGAAAGCTTTTTTTTTTCGACACAAAATTTATGTAACTGAATTTTTTGTGTTTGAATTTTGTAAACTACACTGCTCAAAAAAAATTAAAGGAACACTTTAAAAACACATCAGATTTCAATGGTGGAAAAAAATGTTAGATATCTACACTGATATGGACAGTTTAATGTCTCAGGAACAAAAGGATGCCACATCTTTTTATGGAAATAAAAGTTTTCAGCCTACAGAGGGTTCAGTATATCGACACCCCAAAAATTAAAGTGAAAAAATAATATGGCAGGCTCGTCCATTTTGCCTAAATTTAATTTCTGCAACTCTGAAATTTTTTTTCAATATCTTGTGTGACCCACACGTGATTGTACACATGCTTGACAAAGTCGCGGCATGCTCCCAATGAGACAACGGATGGTGGCTTGCGGGATGTCCTCCCAGATCTGTCTAAGGGCATCCATCAGTGAGCTCCTGTAAAGTCTGAGGAGCAACCTGGCGGCGTCTGATGGACCGAAACATTATCTCCCAGAGGTGTTCTATGGGGTTTAGATCAGGTGATCGTGAGGGACATTCAATTGTGTCAATTCCTTCATCCTCCAGATACTGTCTGCAGACTGTTGCCACATGAGGCCGGGCATTGTCGTGGACCAGGAGGAACCCAGGACCTACTGCACCAGCGTAGGGTCTGACCATGGGTGCAAGGATTTCATCCCGATACCTAATGGCAGTCAGACTGCCGTTCTCTAGCCTGTAGAGGTCTGTTTGTCCCTCCATGGAAATGCCTCCCTAGACCATCAGTGACCCACCACCGAACGGGTCATGCTGAATGATGTTGCAGGCAGCATAGCGCTCTCCTTGGCTTCTCCAGACCCTTTCACGTCTATCACTGGTGCTCAGGGTAAACCTGCTCTCATCTGTGAAAAGCACAGGGCTCCAGTGGCGGACTTGCCAATTCTGGTGTTCTATGGCAAAGGCCAATTGAGTTCCACGGTTCTGAGCAGTGAGCACAGGGAACACTACAGGACGTCGTGCCCTGAGGTCACCCTCGTGAAGTCTGTTTCTGACTGTTTGGGCAGAGACCTTCACACCAGTAGCCTGCTGCAGGTCATTTTTCGGGAGTGCTCAACCTGTTCCTCCTTGCACAAAGCAGCAGATATCGGTCCTGCTAATGGGATGAGGACCGTCTACTGCCCTGTCCAGGTCTCCTGGAGTAACTGCCTGTCTCCTGGAATCTCCTCCATGCTCTGGAGATTGTACTGGGAGACACATCAAATCTTCTTGCAACAGCACGCATGGATGTGCCATCCTGGAGGAGTTGGACAATCTGCACAACTTCTGGAGTGTTAAGAAGTCGCCTCATGGTCCCAGTCGTGATAATGACTCTAGCTAAAGCCAACACTTGTGGAAAAACAGTTAAAAAAGATCAAGAGGGAGGAACTTGAAATGGCCTCCACCTGCAAAACCAGTCCTGTTTTGGGGGCCATCTCGTTGTTGCCCCTCTAGTGCACCTGTTGTTAATTCCATCAACACCAATGCAGCTGAAACTGATTAACAACCCCTTCTGCCACGTACCTGACCAAACCTTATCAGAAAAGTGCAATTGAATTCATGCCATACCCTGATAAAAAACTGTTCCTTTAATTTTTTTGAGCAATGTACTTTTTTTTACATCAAATTATGTTAACAATTTTATTTAAAACAAATTAATTAGCAAAATGTATGTGTATAAAAAGTAGAGTCAAAAAATTCACTGAATAAAAATTCAGCATACAAACTGTAGAAAAAAATTCAGTGCTTCAAAAGGCAAGACTCGCTTACAGTAAATTAACCCTGAAGCAATCGACCTTGTCTCAGAACCAGCCAATGAGGTGTCCAGTTCTAAAGTCACGTGACACGGATTTTGCAAAACGTCATAAAAAAAAAAAGGCAGTTGCCTGGGCTACCTTGGCATATTACAACATCATTACCATTTCATTGCGGCCAGCTGGATATTTTCAAACTATAGAAATGATTCCAATGGTCAGAAATCTGCACTTTTGAGTAACATACGGAGCTCTGCTACATGCAGACCTGGCACGAACAGAGATCTGCAGAGTGGGCCGGGCTTGTTTACAGAGAAAAAAGCCTGACAGCGAGTGTCAGACGCAGGCAGATTTGTTCAACAAAGTTCTGCAGAACAGTGATATTCATACATGCCAACCCTCCCGAATTTTCCGGGAGACTACCGAACGTTAGTGCCTCTCCCGAAAATCTCCCGGGACAACCATTCTCCCGAATTTCTCCCGATTTCCAGTCGGACCTGAGTGAGGACAGCCTGTCGTCATGTCCGCTTTTTCTCCATATAAACAGCGTGCCGGCCCAGTCACGTTATAACATCTACGGCTTTTGGAAATTGCACAACTGCACACACAACAAGAAGGAGACTGTTGAATATGTCTCCGTTATCCTTAGGTTTATATATAACCCATAAAGTAGGCAGGCACGAAGCTATTTCTCAGCCTGTATTTATTCCAGCCGGCACGTTAATACACTGACACACAACATTCGGAATCCCATCATGCATTGCTTCAAAACTACAGCAAGTAGTAATGCCCCAAAAAAGATAGTGACAGAGAATAGAACGAGGATGGACATTTCAACCCTAAACTCACTCCTTCCCTCCAAATTAAATTTCCCAGATGCTGCCCATACCTATGCTCCTTCAAAGGCTGTGCTACTGGCTGCAAAGCATTGCACTTCAAATACAACATTGAGTATTATTGTGTTATGTGTGTATATGTGTAGATAAATCAACACTGAAATGCAAGTATTTCTAGTATTTATTTATGTACATATATATATATATATATATATATATATATATATATATATATATATATATATATATGTACATACCCCCCCCTCCAAATCTGCCGAATTCGGAGGTCTCAAGGTTGGCAAGTATGGTGATATTATATTAAATACGTGGATGTTTTTTCTTGCTCCATTATAAAAGATGTCGATCAGGGAGGTGGTCTGCAGTAGAGGAGTAACGTTCATATATCCCCAATATTCAGTGTTCCTTCTACATAGTAAATATTGAGAATCCCCCATTCTATATTTTCATGTACATTCTGACTGTCATATAATTCAGTTTTTGAGATTGTTTGTTTAGTTTTTCACTGAATAAGACACTAAGAATGCACATGAAAATACAGAATGTGGGATTTACAATATTAACTACGAACAATTAAACACTGATTATTTAAAATATATGAATGATGCTCCTCTTCTTTTTCAAGAGTTCCATTGTCTAGATAAGTGGTTCTCAAATGGGGGTACGCGTACCACTGGGGGTACTTGAAGGTATGCCAAGGGGTACATGAGATTTTTTTACAAATATTCTAAAAATAGCAACAATTCAAAAATCCTTTATAAATATATTTATTGAATAATACTTCAACAAAATATTAATGTAAGTTCATAAACTGTGAAAAGAAATGCAACAATGCAATATTCAGTGTTGACAGCTAGACTCTTTGTGGACATGTTCCATAAATATTGATGTTAAAGTTTTCTTTTTTTGTGAAGAAATGTTTGGAATTAAGTTCATGAATCCAGATGGATCTCTATTACAAACCCCAAAGAGGGCACTTTGAGTTGATGGTTACTTCTATGTGTAGAAATATGTATTTATAATTGAATCACTTGTTTATATTCCAACTAGTTTTTAGTTATTTGTATATATTTTTTTCCAAATAGTTGAAGAAAGACCACTACAAATGAGCAATATTTTGCACTTTTATACAATTTAATAAATCAGACACTGATGACATAGTGCTGTATTTTACTTCTTTATCTCTTTTTTCAACCAAAAATGTGTTGCTCTGATTAGGGGGTACTTGGATTTAAAAAATGTTCACTGATAAAATGTTGAGAACCACTGGTCCAGATCACACTGGAGGAATGCCCAGAAATTGTGTCTGCTAGATGTTCCACAACATAACAAAACATCACAGGTTGGCACCTGATACTATGAATGTGGAGGTAAATGAGTGTCTCCATGGTAGCAACATAATTTGAATAGTATTTTTAATTGTACACACAGTCTTTGTATTACCTGCAACAGGCCGACTAATAGTATATACAAATGTATAGTGTGCACTTTTTTGGCTCTTTCGCAAGCAAACCCAGAGTCTATCAATCAATCGGCCATACTGTGTAATACAACAAAAGGCTGGGCAGCCACATGAGGGACATTTTTCTTTGCTGGTTATATGAAGAATGTCATTTCTCCCATTGGCATGGTAACTAAAGATATCATATTTTGGTGGACCAGCCTGGACACATCGCTCATAGTTATGTGCCGTGCTCCTGCACACTTTGCAGAATTTTTTTTTTCAAGACATTATGCACTGTTTTATGTGAAGTAAAGAATGTCCCCGCTTGAAACCGCTGAGGTGCGACCACAAAGCGTGCAAACAGAAAGTAACATGGCTGACAGCAGCATCATAGATGAAGAAAAATATTTGTGGACACGCTGCCAAAAATAAAAAACTAATCATATGTTGACAGTCTTGTTCACTTTGTGTACATTCCTTTTCCTTTTTTAGAGTCACGGATGGGCTTGAGCCTATACCAGCTGACTTATATCCTGCACTAATTGCCAGTCAATTTCAGGGCACAAATTGGATTCCTTTTTGCAAACTGAAAGTTATTTGCCAAGAAATGTCCAAAAATTTAAGAGCTATTTACTTATTTTTAATAATGTATTAATAATAATAATTTATTACAATGCAATAAATTCCAAAACCAAACCCGACCTAGCAACATTCAGAATAGCAATAAACAGAGCAATTGAGGAAACACAAACATGACACGGTACAATCTAAAAGTAGTGAAACAAAAATGAATATTATCAATATTAGTAACAATTTCGAAATAGCAGTGATTAAAAATCTCATTGATACCATCATTAAAAACATTAATACAAAAAAAAAAAGAACAATAGTGTCACAGTGGCTTACACTTGCATCACATCTCATAAGCTTGACAACACACTGTGTCCAACATCTTACACAAAGATACAATAAGTCATATTTTGGGTCATTTAATACTTAAAACCAATTTAAATAATGGATCCCATGACTCATTATTATTTAAACTAAATGCAGTTTTTTCTACTGATATCATCTCCATAGCTTGTGTATACCAGTTAGTATGAGTTGGACTATCAACATCTACCCATTCTTTTATTATTACCCTTTTTGTTATCATGCATACTGAAAGAAATTCATTTTTAGTCTTTGATGACACGTTACTAAATTGATGGAGATCTCCAAGAATACAAGTTTGCAGTGTCATTGGGATGTTTATATTAAGGAATGCGATTGCTTCTTTTGTTGTTTTCAACCATAACTCTTTTAGGCTGCTGCCCCCGCGACCCGACCTCGGATAAGCGGAAGATGATGGATGGATGGATGGATGAACTCTTTTAATCTCTGACATTCCCACAATAAATGAACAAGAGTTCCCTCAGCTGCCCGACACTTCGTACATAACTTGCTATCTATTACACCAATTTTAAACAGCTGAGAAGATGTAAAATACAATCTATTCAATATCTCAAACTGAGTCATCTTATCTTTAATGTTTCTAAAGGGCTTGTTGGCATTTTTCCAAATATCATTCCATGATATGTCTCTTTCATCTAAAATGTTTAAATCCATCATCCATTTCCGATCACATGCATCATTTGCATTTCTAGTGTGGTGTTCATTTATTACTCCATAAAATAGTTTCATTAATTTCTTAAATGTATCTTTATTAAAAATGTATTTTTAGTCATTAACTTTGCATCATAAACCCAGTTTATAAATGTAAAAATGTAGTAAATAATTACCGTATTTTCCGAGCTATAGAGCGCACCGGTATTCAAGCCACACCCACAAAATTTGAGAATAGAAAGATATTTGTTAGTGTATTACCCGCACCGGACTATAAGCCACAGATATATACCGGTAGGAAATATTTTGTAAATGTTTATTTACACACCTTTATTGTTTACAAACGGTGCCCGGACAAGGCAGTAAAACAGCTGATCAAACAAAACAGAAGTCATCATCATGGACCTACTTGCTGAGGAATGTAACTCTCCAATCAGTTAAACAGACTCTAACTCCAAGGTGACATTTTGGTGAATTTACGAAACTAAAAACAAAACAAAAAGAATGTCATTGTAAATTAATAATACTAACACAGACACTTGTAAATGTGAAAGCATATTAGCTAATGCAAACGACACTAGCTTAATCAAATAATGATAGCACCTACAAATATGCATGAAAATACTGCGACAGACATGGGACGGTTTAATAAGTGTGAATTGTTTAGGTTATATTGTAAAACTTACCAACCTTGCTTGGAGTGATGAATGATTTGATGAATCATTTAGAGCCGAAATGCAATAAGCGGCTACACTTCCAGATTACGGCACAAAACATGAAGTACATTTTCAACCTGCAGCACCTGCAACTGTTGGAAAAAAAAAAAGTAGTGGCTTATAGTCTGAAAATTCGATAGTCAAATAAGATATTTTGGTTTTCCCCACATGTAAAATCTTGTTTAAAGATTCTGAAACCTCTCGAGAATGCTTAATTTAAGAACTGCAAGTTGAATAGTGTTTGTTTTCAAAATAAAATACTAATCCCTATCTTAAATGTCCTGCTAATTTCTAGATATAAAAATCTTAATTTAGGATGTCTTATCAAGTAATATGAAACAGCTACATGGACAGCTAATTTAACTAGTTTTTAGTATTTATTCCTGAAAATCTAGTATTTTTATTTTAGATTTGGTCAACTCTTGTTGCAGTGCATGACATTTTAACACACTTTTCTTGGTCAAAAGGTCAGAAATCTCCCATTTTCCATTTTCCTGGATTGCAGCATTACAGGGTGACCATGTCTTTTGGGTAAAGTTCCTTTCTTATTAAGTGTGCTCGGCCCGTGTTGAAAAAAACATCCAACCGCAGGAGGTGAAAGCTTGTCAGGAAATGATGACGTGGCGGGCAAAAATTAGGCTTTCTCAGCAAGTGGGGGGGGGATGATCAGCCAGGAAATGTGACAGGAAGTCAGCGAACACTCAATAAAGCTTCATAAGAATAAGCCACTCCGAAAATCAAACAACGTGCTCTTGACTGGCAGGAGCTGGTTGCTTTTTCTCCTCTCGATTCAAGTGCGTACTTTAAAGTCTAAGCTTGGGATTTATGTATGGATTAGAAATATTTGCCAAGGGGCTTTTTCTATTGAAGTTATGTCGAAGCTTCATCAAGCGGGTTTTACTAAAAATGGGATGATGTTATGCAAAGTGTCTCAGGAAAAAACTCGGGAGTCGGTGAAATATTAATAATAGCAGCTGAACGTTGCGTTGATCCGGTTTTGTTTCAGAATACAAACATCTAAAGAATGTTGTTTTTGTGAGACTTGTTTGGGATGTTGTTGCCGTAGTTGTTTTTCCAGGGATGTGTCGGACAAGAACACAGCGTGAGGTAAAATGTAATGTATTTATTAAAGTAATAAAAGGACTAGGAACAAAAACACAGGAGCTAAGGAAAGACAAACCAAAGACGCTAGCATAAAAGCTAGGAAATACAAATAAACTAAGACATGGCACGAAGGCACAAAATGTAAAAAAAAAGACGATTAGCATGAGAGCTAAGAATGGCCAATGGCTTAGCATATGAGCAAGCGAGAAAACACATATGTGAGAAGACGGTCGTCACTGTTGCGTGTGGGCAAATTAGGATCCGAGACAGAAGAACAAAAAGGGGAGAGCTTAAATAGGGAAGTAATTACCAGAAACAGGTGTGCGAGAACCGAGAATAGCAGGTGGAAATAATATGTAATGATGGTGACAGACTAAACAGGAAATAACAGGGTCAGACAGAGAATGAAAACAAAACTGGAACAATAAACAATAATGTGAGAAGATCCGAGTACGGATCTTAACAGTTTTGTTTCTTTCGGAGGCATCGAAGAGCTTCTGTATTGTGAAAATTACAGCGCCAGGTTAGCCCTGTGTGCCAGTTCCACTGTCCGCTAGGTTCTCTATTCGCCATCCCACGCCGTGTGCAAATAATCAATTTGCAGAGGTGCATAATGGGATGGCAATGACGAGACGTTTCTGGCAGCCTTTGATGAGAAGACAGCCTGTGGCATTCCTCTGTTTGCGTCAGGGACCTGAATGTTTTCCATGAAATTAACCCCCTGGCAGGAACAAATCCATGCTTGATGGATGGATGTTTGCTTCAAAATAAAACATATTTTCTCCCAAATATGAAATTAAAGTTCTTCAATTGCTTTAAAGGTCTCATGGTGTCCAGATGACCGAAACTAACAAGTTTTCTTGACATATTTTTTGCTCCTGAAAATGAATAATTTCTTAAAATATCAATTACTTTTTAAGTTATCGGTAGATAACTAACTTACTTTGAACATCCCCTTTCCATGTGAAAATGAATAATTTCTTAAAATATCAATTAAGGATCAATTACTTTGAAGTAAGTTAGTTATCTACCGATAACTTAAAAAGTAATTGATAGTTTAAGAAATGATTCATTTTCAGGAGCAAAAAATATGTTAAGAAAACTTGTTAGTTATCTACATGTCATCCCCTGTTTGTGTGTCGTCATCTACAGAACTGGAGCACATTTGCCTGCATAGAAAGCGTGGATAAACACTTGTAAAACTATTGTTTTGGTCACTTAATAGCATGTTTATATCACCATAGTTCATGATTACTTCAAAACTTTGGGTCGCGGGGGCAGCAGCCTAAGCAGAGTAGCCCAGACTTCCCTCTCCACAGCCACTTTGTCCAGCTCTTCCCGGGGGATCCCGAGACGTTCCTAGGACAGCCGGGACACATAGTCTTCCCAACATGTCCTGGGTCTTCCCCGTGGCCTCCTACCGGTCAGACATTTCCGAAACATCTCCCTAAGGAGGCGTTTGGGTGGCATCCAGATGCCCAAACCACCTCATCTGGTTTCTCTCGATGTTGCGGAGCAGCAGCTTTACTTTGAGGTGCTCCCGGATGACAGAGCTTCTCACCCTATCTCTAAGGGAGAGCCACCAGCAGAGTAAACTAATTTCAGCCGTTTTTACCCGTGATCTTGTCCAATCGGTTATAACCCAAAGCTTATGACCATAGGTGAGCATGGGAACGTAGATCGCCTGATAATTGAGAGCTTTGCCTTTCAGCTCAGCTCTTTCTTCACCACAACGGATCGATACAGCGTCCGCAACGATCCGCTTGTTGATCTCACGATCCACTCTTCCATCACTCATGAACAACACACGGATGTACTTGAACTCCTCCACTTGGAGCAAGATCTCCTCCCCAACCCGGAGTTGGCATTCCACCCTTTTCCAGGCGAGAACCATGGACTCTGACTTGAAGGTGCTTTTTACTATCCCAGTCGCTTCACACTCGGCGGGCGAACCGATGCATTGTTAACACTACGGGCAAAAATATATATAAAAGAATCTCCATATCCGTACTTCCTGTCAGATACAAAGACAAGAAGACACGTGCAGGTAAAAAGCTAATTTAAAATCAGCAAAAAGACTTTAAGGCACACCATGAACTTTAATCTCGAGAGACAAGCCAACCAGTTTTTAGCAAAAAAAGCTGACTCTCCTGATTAGGGTCTCATGATCAGAGCAGCTGTGGAGATCAGCACTCCGCAACAGTGGTGAAGTCACTGCAAAACATACCCAAAGTAAGAAGTATAACAAAAATAGGATCGAACATGACAAACAAGCTGTCATGTAGGTCGGTGGTTCTCAAATGGGGGTACGCGTACCCCTGGGGGTACTTGAAGGTATGCCAAGGGGTACGTGAGATTTTTTTTTTTTAATTCTAAGAATAGCAACAAATAAAAAATCCTTTATGAATATATTTATTGAATAATACTTCAACAAAATATGAATGTAAGTTCATAAACTGTGAAAAGAAATGCAACAATGCAATATTCAGTGTTGACAGCTAGATTTTTTATGGACATGTTCCATAAATATTGATGTTAAACATTTCTTTTTTTGTGAAGAAATGTTTAGAATTAAATTCATCAATCCAGATGGATCTCTATTACAATCCCTAGAGTGGGCACTTTAAGTGGATGATTACTTCTATGTGTGGAAATCTGTATTTATAATCGAATCGCTTGTTTATATTTCAACAAGTTTTTAGTTATTTTCACATCTTTTTTTCAAAATAGTTCAAGAAAGACCACTACAAATGAGAAATTTTTTGCACTGTTATACCATTTAATAAATCGGATACTGATGACATAGTGCTGTATTTTACTTCTTTATCTCTTTTTTTCAACCAAAAATGCTTTGCTCTGATTAGGGGGAACTTGAATTAAAAAAAAAATGTTCACAGGGGGTACATCACTGAAAAAAGGTTGAGAACCACTGATGTTGATCATGACACTTTACTGCTACTTCTGTCTTTGCTTGTTTCCTCATCCAGCATTTCCTCAAGTATCCTGAGTAAAACATCAGTAGAAGAGCACGCAAAATAGAATACCCTCCCCTTCTATTTCTCCGAGTTCTGTCTCGGTTTTAATTCCTCCGGGGTGTGTCTGATTTTCAGGATGGCATTTGGCTTTAGTCCTTTCAGTTTTTCTACCTTCCCTTAAAATGATGGCTGCAAATTGCACGCCTCTCACTCGATCCGTCCCATTTTGTGTGAGTCTATTCGACAGGAGAGATCCTGACTTTCCTCGTACTCCCATCATTTGGAAATGGATGCAGGTTAATTCCTTCTTTAGTTGTATTGCTCCAACCTGCAACCATGCATCTGGCAGACATATTTGATCATTCCTTCAAATTCTGCATAAAAATCACATGATTCGGGATAAAGATGTAACCAAAACAAATGCTAAGGAAAATGAAATTGCCTCTATTCTTTTTGTACATGTTGGGGCTAAAAGTGAGCATTCCAAAATGTGCTAAACTTGTGAAAAAAACAGTCCTAAAATCAAGAATGTGTAATTTGTATTTCATTTAATTTTATTCATACATTTTTTGTCAGCAATTAGACAGACCGTTTATCAATCAATCAATCAATCAATCAATCAATGTTTATTTATATAGCCCTATATCACAAGTGTCTCAAAGGGCTGTCAAGCCACAACGACATCCAGGCAAGGATGTCGTTGTGGCCACATCCTACATAAGGGCAAGGAAAAACTCACCTCAGTGGGACGTTGATGTGAATGACTATGAGAAACCTTGGAAAAGACCCCATATATATCAGCAACCGAAACCATCCTGTCCGGATTCAGAGAGGCTTGAATAATTGGAACTGCCGATCGACGTAATGGGTACGCACCCCTGCTGTACATATATCATCATCATCATCATCGGCGGTCACTTCGAACGAGTATGAGGATCTTCCTGGTAGGGGTGTATCCCTTTATGGAGGATGCCTGTGCGTGACTTTGTTTAACGTGGGGAGACCGGTGCACGGAGTCACCACACTGTTACGCCGGTTTGGCATCGTGGTACCGGGTTCGATTCCCTCGAGGATGCGTCAGACGAAGAACACGGCAAAGGTAGGATCTAACAAATGTATTAACAAAAAGTGAGCTCTGAACAAAAACACTGGAGCTAATAAAAAGGGAAACAAAAGACGCTAGCGTGAAAGCTAGGAAATATAAAGACCTAAGACTTGGCAGGATGGCATAAAAAGTAAAAACAAAGATGATTAGCATGTGAGCTAAAGATGACAATAAGGTGGCTTAGCTAATGAGCTAGCGAGAAAAAACATACCTGACGTTACTTGTTGCATGTGAGCAAATTAGAGTCCCAGAAAGAATAAACACAAGAGGCTGGCTTATAAAGGAGGGGGATTAGCTGAAGCAGGTGTGCGGACCGAGTGTAATAGGTGAACAAATGGGACAAAACAGGAAATAAACGGGTCAGACGGAGAATGAAACAAAGATGGAAAAACAAACATGTGAAGATCCAAGTCACGGATCGCAACACACACGATCCTTGACAGAATCGGGTCAGGGTCCAGTGGGATGGAATCCAAGACGACTGGGGACCCTTTTTCTGCTGCAGCCTTCTTCCCCCATCGCAGCCATTGCAGTAGTTCTTAAACCTACCGCCTTCTGCCTGCTCTGCCATTGAGGTCTTCCCCGTATCCCTGGCTAGGAGGCAGTCAGGTACTAGGCGTTTGCTAAAGGCCACCTGGGGTAAGATGTAGTGAAGAGGTTAACCTTCTAGTGCCCCAAGACCCCATAGAGGAGCCTCCACTGCCGGATGCACTTTAACATCATGCCCAGGACACAATAGTTTAATATATTTTTTGAGAAAGATAATTTGAATTTGGCTGTGTGGTGTTTGTGCGTGTGTTTCCAATGTGCTGGATTGACAGTTGACTAACAAGCGACTCTCACTGCATATTTCAGTCTCTCGCTAATGAGCCATTTTCAGGCGCTCTCTCATTGGCTGAGTGTCCTCAGGGTGTTGGACTCTTCTTGATCGAATGGGATGGGATGTCAAGGAAAGAAGGCCCCAAGGAAATATCCATTATTGACACACGCACACACACACACACACACACACACACACGCGCACACAGACACACTCACACACACACACAGGTATAGTTATCTGAAGCTTGGGTCTTAATTGTCTCGGTACTAAATCAATGTTAGACTGTTAATTCTCCCCTTATCTCGACCGGCTGACTCGTCTTGAGTTTCTACATGTTTTTGAGTGTGAAACTCTTGTAAAAGTTCCATTCTGCAAGATGAAGGCACATGTAATCCTGTATTCCGTGGAGCAGATTTCCAGAGCAGGACGTAGGAGAGTAATACGCTTTAATATGCTCTTTTTAATCTTTAAGTGAATGAATAATGTAAATTCCTCCATTACCATTTCAGCAAAATGAATGTTTAACCCCTTGTTAAATGACGTGGTCACGGGCACATCGCTTGCAGTCGATCAGAAGGTCTGTGATGGATCAGAGCTGTGAGACGTTAACCTGAGGTCAAGGAGCATAAGCAAGCATATAACTAATGCAGCACTGGTGGTGGTACGCTGTCGTTAATCCTGAGCAAACGACCTGCTTGCAGGTTCCTCAAAATGATTTATTGTCAAGTGCTTTTCATAAATTATGAGGAGGACCCATGATCAGCATAATGTTCCTACTTCATCTCTGCAATATCATAAATAATCTGTTTATTGACCGAGCATGCTGTTATAGTAAATAGGCCGGCTTTTTTCCTCCACGAAATACAACAAAAAGAATAAACTGTAAAGGTAAACTATAAATAAAGCTTGATAAACGTATGTAAAAAATCATACACGCCTCTTTTAAAATACAAATGGACATGAGTGCATGTGCACACTCTTAAATTAAAGTGAAGGCACATTTTAATTTCTTTACAATATTCAGTTTTTTGTCTTTGGCAAGAGCCCTGAATCCGTCAGATATTTTCTGTACAGCCTGGATTTTAGTCTAGGCTCTGGCTAAAATCCAATACATGGAAGTGCATCCACCCAGAATGCAAAAACATGTACTTTGGTAGATCCACAGTATGTCAGCTGAGATAAGTTACAGCTCACACATGATCCTAAAAAATGTAAATACAATTAAAAAAAGAAAGTAAACAAATGAGCCTGAACATGTTTTGACGGCGTTAGCCAGAATCGGACCTTGAAACAGAGATGGGCACTTGGAAAAAACAAAAATATTTAATAAAAAGTGCACTGATGAGGAGTAAGAAAGCAAACACAGCACACTCAAACAGAGTGGGAATAAACAAAAGGCGCACTCAGAGGGAGTGGAGAATAGGCAACACCACTGTAACAGGATGAAGCCAAAAGAAATGTGAGCGGTGCCACCAGTGGAGATGATCACAATGAAGCCAAGAGAGTGGAAACGTCCTTGGATCGGAGTGAACCACAGTCAATAACTGGTACTGGCTGTGAGCCGCGCTTAAAAAGGCCTAATTGCAAACCGCCGCAGGTCTGGGAAAAGTTCCTCCCATGACTGCCAAAGAGGCGCTGCAAGGGAAGGCAGACAGGCGGCAGCAATTCAGTGGAGACAAACACCACAGAACAAGATATACCGGACAAAAATATAAACACAACAATTACATTTTTGCTCCCATTTTTCATGAGTTGAACTCAAAGATTTACAACTGTTGGGCCTTTCTACTGAATTGGTAAAAAGTGAAGTTGAACATTTTAAAACATGTTTTATATTCCCAAAACTTTGTCTTTACATATATTGGACAATATCTGGGGTACACATTTCTAGAAAAAGAACAATCAACGTTTAATTTGTATTTTCAGAATATTTGGTAATGTTTTTACTCTCACCAAATTTGCCACTACCTATTTTGTTAACCTTTTAATAATGTGCTTACTTCCCTTGTGTATGTATATATTTTTTTATATTTGAGGTTTTTCACAATAAAATTCATGAAAAATTTGTTTTAACAAATTATGTAACTTCAATGTACAACATTCTTCAAGATCAATATGCAATATTTGTTTCTAAAATGCATAGCACTAATCAGATTGATGTCATTAATCCACTATGCATAAATTCTATTGTGTTAAAATTTTCAGATATTGTGTTTTTAAAAACAATGGAAATTATGTTTCGACTAAAGAACAACAGTCTTCCAGCTTGTACTCTTAGGTTATATAGATTAGGAGGAGAAAACTATAATTTATGGGGGATATTGATTTTTGAAATATGTAGAGTAAGAACGAATATAAAATACAAAAGTATTTTAGTTTTAGGAGTTAAATGGTGGAACAAGCTCAGTGATGAATTGAAGACGTAGTTGTGTGTTAAGGTTTAAGAAATCATGGAAAATGATAAAATATAGCAACGATTAGTTTCATCCCATTGATTTTTTTTACATTGATGTTCCAGGCAATCTAATTTCATGTGAATCTGTAGAATAGGCAAATATAAGCCTTGGCTTCAGCCTATTCCTTTTTTGGTCATTCTTTTTGTTTTTGTGTGTATATGTATGATTGTTAATATGTATAATCTGTGCTGTTAAACTGATCACACAAACTGGTTGATTATATGACCGGAATAAACTCATTTCATTCATTCATTAATTTATGAAATTTAACATACATTTAACCGATCAGTATTATATTTCAGTTGATAACTCAATGTACTTTCTTTTTCTGTAAACACTCATTGTTTCAGTAGTGACTGCACATCTTTCGGTAGTGACCACTCATGTTTTTAAAAGGTTGTATCATATTCCCTCAACATAATTGCTTATATATATACATATATATATATATTATTTGTATTTTTTTTTTGTCCTGTCCAGCTTCTCAGGCAAATCATATAGTTGATGTAGATGCCCATATCGGCTGTTCAGATTTACTTTACAAAAGAGAAGTGTAACAACAACAACAATAGAACAACACCAGCACATACAATATGTACAAATATGATCGTAAAAGTGATAGCAAATAAGCAGTTAGTGAAATAAATAATAATATACAAATGACAATGAGCATTTTTACACTAAAACTGGAGCAATACAAATACCAATAGAAAAAGCGCTATTGATCATGAACAAAACCAATAGTTTGCCTCTATTATCAACAATAAAGTTGTTCAAATGCAACAATACGTATACATAATGATAGCTACAAAGATAATAAAAAAATAAATAAATAAATGAAAAAAAATAAAAAGAAGGAATACCGAAAGATGAAAGGGAAGAGAGAGAGGCAACCTATATTAATCTTGTAGATTGTTATAGTAACAATGGTTTAAGCTCTGTCAATATGCCTTGTGTTACCCAGTTTACCCTAGGGCAACAACGTTGATATATGTTTGATGAAACGTGATTATGTGCATGAGTGTATGTATGTATATGTACTTGTATATGTACAGAATGTGTATATGAATGTTTGTACAGTAAATGTATATGTCAATCAATCAATCAATGTTTACTTATATAGCCCTAAATCACTAGTGTCTCAAAGGGCTGCACAAACCACTACGACATCCTCGGTAGGCCCACATAAGGGCAAGGAAAACTCACACCCAGTGGGACATCAGTGACAATAATGACCCAGTGGGACGTCGGTGACAATGATGACTATGAGAACCTTGGAGAGGAGGAAAGCAATGGATGTCGAGCGGGTCTAACATGATACTGTGAAAGTTCAATCCATAATGGATCCAACACAGTCGCGAGAGTCCAGTCCAAAGCGGATCCAACATAGCAGCGAGAGTCCCGTTCACAGCGGAGCCAGCAGGAAACCATCCCATATGTACAGTATAGGTATGTTTGTTTGTACAGTGAATGCATATGTACAGTATATGTATGTTTGTACCGTGAATGTGCGCGTGGATGGACGGACTTGGAGTATGTAGGTATGTAATGTATTTGTGTATGTATGTGGGAACGTAGGTACCAATGTATGGACGTTTGTATGTATGAATAACGGTGTGTGTGTGTGTGTGTGAGTATATGTGTGTTTTTATGTACAATATATTTGACCCCCAGTGTGCGTGGGAGCCACAGTGCGGCCCAAGCCGCCCAGACAGCCCAACCCAAACAGCAGGTGTGGCGCCCAGGGAACCAGGGACCACCCGCCCCACGCAGCCAGGCCGGCCAGCGGTGGGAACCCCAGAGCCCGGCCCACCGCGCCGCCCAGAAGAGCCGGCAGCAGGCCGCAGACAGACACGCCCGGCAGAGGACAGAGCACGAGAGAAGCAGCGGACGGCCAGACCTCAAGCCAGCGAGAGAGAACCCCCCCACACGGGCAGAAAGACGGGCCGCCCCGCCCGGGGGAATCCAGAGACCCCTCGCAGCCGGACGGGAAGACCGCCCCCGCCCCACCAGCACCCTGGCCCCCCCGACCCCACCCCCACCCCCGGGGAGCACGGCATATATATACCCACATACATACACACATATACACACATATATATATACATACATGCACACATACACATATATACATACATATATACATACATATACACACATACCTCCGCATACATATATACACCAAAAAAAAAAAAAAAAAATTTAAATAAGATCACAGACAGGTTGACACACAACATCACTACCCCAGCAGCTGGCCGACTCGCAGCAACTCGGAAAACCCTGCAGCACCAAGCTACCACGATGGATCAGGGGACTAGACCCAGCCGGCCCCAACCAAGAAGGACACCTGGAAGGGATGGACGGCAGGACCCAGGGGCAGCCCGGATGCAGTAGCCTGAGGCGCCGACCCCGATTGACCAGCATGCCCAGAGCGTATCCCCAGAAATATACATACACATATATATACATACACACACACATACATATACAACTATATACATCTGTATATATATATATATATATATATATATATATATATATATATATATATATATATATATATATACATACACACATACATACATACACATATACACACATACACACATACACATACATACATACACATACATACATACATACATACATACACACAGATACACACATATACATATACATACACATATATATGCACAAACATACACACATACATACACATGTATACATACATACACACATAAATATTAACATACATAAATATATACATACATATACACGCATACACATACATACATAAGAATTAAATACCCACACATGCACATACGCACATTCATATACACATCGATGAACACACACATATTGTACTTGTAACCATACATGCACACCAATATACGTACATACACACATTTGCATCCATCCATACACACATACACACGCACACACGCACAAATATCTATACGAGAACAAATCCATACACATGTCGGAGGGACAGCAATGAAGTCCAGGCATCCACTGTCCACTGAGAACTAGCCGAACCCCCAAGCCCCACAGGTCCAGCCGCGCACCCACGCCACCCAGGGACAACCCCCTACAAGCCCGGCCCAGACAACGGTGTGAAACCGGGCGCGCAAAGGCGGTGCGGCAGGGCGCAAGGGCACCCAGGTCCACACCCGGCAATCCAATCAACACGACAATAAACAAGTATGAAGCCAGCTGGTCCGTCATCCCCGATAACCACCACGAGTGCCCGCTACCACCAGTCACAACATCAGCCACCCACCTGCACCGGACTCAGGAGCCACGGGCGCCCACACCACAAACAAACGGCATCAGAAACAGCAGCTGCAATATCCCAAGACAACCAGCACCACCCCATCAAATCAAAGTGATCAGGGGAAAAAAAAAAATACAAAAAAAAAAAAATTATATATATATATATATATAATTGCTTATATTAATTCATTCCATGCTTGGAAATATTACAAACATCTGTTTTGTGGTCAATAACATGTTGAACCTTGTTCATGTACAGACTCAGGTCAACTTCACCTGTTTTTACTTGATTAAACTGGCATGTAAGTGACACCGAGGCCACGTTAAGGCCTGTGCACGTTTATACTGGATTCTGATAAAGATCACGTTATTTAAAATGTAAATAGTCAGCTGTAAAAAATAAAACATCCATCCATCCATCCATTTCCTACCGCTTATTCCCTTTTGGGGGGGCGGGGGGTGCTGGCGCCTTTCTCAGCTACAATCGGGCGGAAGGCGGTGTACACCCTGGACAAGTCGCCACCTCATCGCAGGGCCAACACAGATAGACAGACAACATTCACACTCACATTCACACACTAGGGCCAATTTAGTGTTGCCAATCAACCTATCCCCAGGTGCATGTCTTTGGAAGTGGGAGGAAGCCGGAGTACCCGGAGGGAACCCACGCAGTCACGGGGAGGACATGCAAACTCCACACAGAAAGATCCCGAGCCTGGATTTGAACCCAGGACTGCAGGACCTTCGTATTGTGCGGCAGACGCACTAACCCCTCTGCCACCGTGAAGCCCAAAATAAAACATTTAAAAAAAAAAGATTAAAAAAAATAATAATAATCTGATTTGGTCCACTTTTTGGCCTGCAGTGTAAACGTAGTCTTTAACCTCCAGGGTCTGAGTTAGCTTTCTTTTGCTCCATGGCTGATAAATTGTTGATGATTTTTCAACTGTTCTTCTTCATTTCTTTCTCTTTCCTTCTTCAAATATTCTTGGTGCTAACTGGGTCAGCCCTTGCTCTATCTCTGTATTCTCTCAACCTTTCTTTTCCACTTTTCTATTTTCTTTTTTCATGGTTTTGGCATGTTGATGTCTTGGTTCTTTCTCTCTGAACTCTACAATAACAGAAAAAAACAGCAGTACATTAACAACATCTTGTTTGCTTTACGTCGATAATTGAAATGACATTCACCAAGACAACCACTTATGTTTCAAAATGGTAGGATTAAATAACTTTGGATTTCATTTTGTCACGACCAAAATAATCATGTCACGACCGAAATTGCATGTTTCGGGTGTGACAATTTAGCCAATTTTGACCATAAGTAGCAAGCAAAAGGCTAATAAACACATCTTTGAATAATTGACCACTCATAAAAACATAATATGTTGCATTAGACCTGAAAAGGTTTCCATAATTGAATGGAATATGAATTTGTGACAATTTTCAAAGACACACACTGATTTTCAGACTTTGGACAGCATGTATTTAAAAACTATGGGATTAAGTTACTTACCATGCAGCCATGAGGGGAAGATATGTAATGTCACTTCCTGGTCAAAAAGGAAGGGGTGTGGCTTAAATCCAGAATCAGCCACGCCTCTAAAAATCTTGGGTTTCGGTTGTGACGTACAAACTAGGGACATGATTTTTTTGAGCACAGTTTTTTTATTTGAAAATTAAATCTACAATACATCTCTCTTTCAACCCATGTTTGAATGTATTTATAATGATCTTCTAAAATACACAGTTGAAACAAATCTAAAAATTGGTTTAAGCTAGGGCTGGGCAATATATAAGACATACTCGATGTATCATGGGTTTGTCTCTGTGCGATGTAGAAAATGACTGTTTTTGTGAGTATTCGAGTCTGTGTACTCACAAAGTTGCTTTTAGTACCAAAATGGATACATGGATGATACAGCAGAGGATTGGGAGAATGTCATGTGGTCAGATGAAACCAAAATAGAACTTTTTGGTATGAACTTAACTCCTCGTGTTTGGAGGAAGAAGAATACTGAGTTGCATCTTAAGAACACCATATCTACTGTGAAGCATGGGGGTGGAAACATCATGCTTTGGGGCTGTTTTTCTGCTAAGTGGACAGGACGATTGATCCGTGTGAAGGAAAGAATGAATGGGGCCATGTATCGTGAGATTTTGAGCCAAAACCTCCTTCCATCAGTGAGAGCTTTGAATGGTTGACCAAATACTTATTTTCCACCATAATTTACGAATAAATTCTTTAAAATTCCTACAATGTAAATTCCTGGATTTTTTTTTCACATTCTGTCTCTCACAGTTGAAGTGTACCTATGATGAAAATTACAGACCTCTGTTATCATTTTAAGTGGGAGAACTTACACAATCGGTGGCTGACTAAATACTTTTTCGCCCCAGTGTATGCTGATCGAAATGGGGCGGTAATTTTACTGTTGGCCATGGCTTGCAAGCAAGGTAGGGCAATGTGATGGATTTTATTATATATAATTATGAATAATTATTTCGATGACGGTCCGTTGCGTTCAAACTAAATATTTTAGCAGGGTAATGCCAGTAATCTGTCCCGATTCCCGACTCAAATATTGCGGTGTAACTTAAATACTTTTGGCTAATCCACATCAGTAAAAGGTGGCATAATTACTTAAGAAACCATCTTGCAAGAAGCATAAACAAGAGAAACCTAAAGCAAATGTCGATTGCCATTTGAAGTTCCTTGGAATAGGATTTGGATTCGGCTGCGTATCTGGCAACCTCAGTCATGGAGAGAGGGAGGGGACTACAACATTTTGACCGTGATTGCAGTACCTTTCTGGCCACATTACTGCATACGGCACCTTTAACACATTCAATAAAAGATGTGTGCAAGTCTTGAAGCAAAATAGTTCATTTTTTCAACGTTGACAAGTTCAAACATTCGCCTTCCTTGCATTCACCTTCCTCTATCACACAATAGGATATTATGTTGTGCACAATGTTGTCATTTTAATGCAGTATATAAAAAATATGATAATGTCTAAATATAAAATGTGTTTAAGTAGGTTTGGATTTGAAAATCCCTTCCTTGAAAAAACAACATTTTTGTTATTATTTTTTAGTTATGTGGAGTGCACAGACTTGCAAATACATATTTACTGTTGTCACACAATTTACCAGAGTGGCATAACAACTGCAGAGATTACGATATAATAGGTCGCAGTATGCTCATCAAAATCAAAAACAATTACTGTTCCATAATGAGTGTTTTGTGGTGCTGCTTTTAAAGTATCATGTTCTGAAATGGACATACATTAGTCTCTATAGTGTAAAGCATGCCAAAAACTAAAGAGCCAGCTCTCGGTTGCATGCTTGATTAATTATTGTTTTCTGTGTGTATATATATATATATATATATATATATATATATATATATATATATATATATATGTATATATATATATATATATATATATATTAGAAAATATATCTTCCAAAGGTAATAAAAGTAAAAAAAAGAATTCTAAAATTTTAAAAAATCTACCTGACCATCGTACATCCTTTATTAAACAATTCCCACTCAGTGGCAAAAAAAAAAAGTTTGACTCAAACTTGGACAGGTTTTTTTTCTGCCATTTGAATATGTCATGAAAAAAAGTCTCTAAATATGAATGCAAAATTAATATAGCCATTAAAATCAAATAAAAAAAAACAACGTCTATCGACCTACACCTCACTAACAAAAATACTAAATTGTTAGCCGTTTGTATACAGCACCAACATTTTGGAACAAGGAGGAGGTGATAGATGAAAGGTATAAATATAATAAATCTATTTGTGGCAGCATTGGAGAAAGTTTGTAACAGGTTTCACATTTGTATCTCATTGCCCAAAACTGTGGTGCATTCAAGGACCCTCATTTATAGTTACAAACAAAGACATCACTACTTTTTTTTAATTCCGAAAATCCTTAACTCAAAGAAGATGCACTAATAATATAAATTATATAAATATAATATTTTGGATGTAGGATGTTTGTATCACCCACTGGTAAAAAAAAATTTAAAAAAAATACTGTGTGTATCAACTAGTCTCCACTTTACTCTCTGGAGTAAACGGCACTCTTGACAGGTTATACATGTGTTGTAATAAAACTGCTTTCAACAAATCCATCCAATAATTTGTTTAATAGTGCAAACCAAGTTGTAGTCTGCCAAACTATTCAACTCTAAACCTGCGAGCCTGAATAATTAAAAAAAATGTATTATACAGTGGTGAAAATGATGAAGTAATGAATACATTGAAACTGCAGGTCAATCACACCTGTGAGACATACATTTGTCACATTCGGAAGCATGTCATATACTGGCATGTTGTGGTGTGTTTGGACTGGGGTTGTATGGTATAGTACCGTGATACTGATGAATCATATTTGGTACTATACCACCTCTGAAAAGACGGGTCCCTCATCGAACCCCCCTCCTCCCTTCCCCCTCCTCTACGGCCCCGTTGTCACGTCGTGTCATTGCTGGTTAACGAGCAGAGGAGCATGTTCGGCAGCGCACAATCCCGGAGTACTTACAACCAGACAGTGTGTAGACAGAAAAGGGAGAACGGACGCATTTTGGCTTGAAAACTAAAGATAAAGGTGAAGTTATAACACTAAAAAGCCCCACCGGAAGAAATTCTTTAAGGCATGGCTAGCTAACTAGCGGTTAAAGTCCAGTAGCTGTCAGCAGTGTTTTAGCTACTTCTAAATCCCTAATCCTTGTCACGACCGGGTCGTATGGTGATGCAGAGGTTGTTCTCCCAGGAAACAAGAGGACGACTCCGGATAGGACTTGCAGGTAACGACATAATTTTTTAATCGTAACAACACAAACAGATACAAAACAGAAAACAAACAGACGGAACAAGGTGCCGATCGCACCGGAAGGTAAGGCTATAACTTACCACAGACTAGAGTATGGAACAAAACTCACTTGGCAAAGGTGTGATGCAAACAATGAAGCCAGAACGAGTGATCAACAAAGGCAGACTTAAATCGTAGTTTATTGATTAAACACAGGTGTGTACCAAACAACAGAGGCAGGTGAAAATCATAAGTATCCATGGTGACTTAACTCAGGAGGTGCACAAACCGGAACTAAAGGAGTCCAAGACTAACAGAACATAACTAAAAAAAAAACATGATCTGGACCACGGGTCATGACAATCCTGGTCTCCATGGCGACAAATAACGTAGGTTTCTTACAAGTATCAAGTATTTTATTTTTATTATATTTATAAACTCACGAAATATGTCCCTGGACACGGGAAGACTTTGAAAATGACAAAAGTATGATCCTGTACCTACTTGGTATCGGATCGATACCCACATTTGTGGCATCATCCAAAACTAATGTAAAGTATCAAACAACAGAAGAATAAGTGATTATGGCATTTCAACAGAAGTGTAGATAGAACACGTTAAAAGAGAAAGTAAGCCGATATTAGGAGTAAATGAACAAATATATCAAAAATACATTTTCTACGACTTGTCCTTAATAATTTTGGCAAAATAATAAAATTATATATTACTTCAATCAATCAATCAATCAATGTTTACTTATACAGCCCTAAATCACTAGTGTCTCAAAGGGCTGCACAAACCACTACGACATCCTCGATAGGCCCACATAAGGGCAAGGAAAACTCACACCCAGTGGGACGTCGGTGAAAAGGATGACTATGAGAACCTTGGAGAGGAGGAAAGCAATGGATGTCGAGCGGGTCTAACATGATACTGTGAAAGTTCAATCCATAATGGATCCAACACAGTCGCGAGAGTCCAGTCCAAAGCGGACCCAACACAGCAACGAGAGTCCCGTTCACAGCGGAGCCAGCAGGAAAACATCCCAAGCGGAGGCGGATCAGCAGTGCAGAGATGTCCCCAGCCGATACACAGGCAAGCAGTACATGGCCACCGGATCGGACCGGACCCCCTCCACAAGGGAGAGTGGGACATAGGAGAAAAAGAAAAGAAGCGGCAGATCAACTGGTCTAAAAAGGGAGTCTATTTAAAGGCTAGAGTATACAAATGAGTGTTGAGGTGAAACTTAAATGCTTCTACTGAGGTGGCATCTCGAACTTTTACCGGGAGGGCATTCCAGAGTACTGGAGCCCGCAGACTTTTTTTGGGATTTGGGAATCACTAATAAGCCGGAGTCCTTTGAACGCAGATTTCTTGCCGGGACATATGGTACAATACAATCGGCAAGATAGGATGGAGCTAGACCGTGTAGTATTTCATACGTAAGTAGTAAAACCTTAAAGTCACATCTTAAGTACACAGGAAGCCAGTGCAGGTGAGCCAGTACAGGCGTAATGTGATCAAACTTTCTTGTTCTTGTCAAAAGTCTAGCAGCCGCATTTTGTACCAACTGTAATCTTTTAATGTTAGACATAGGGAGACCCAAAAATAATACGTTACAGTAATCGAGGCGAGACGTAACAAACGCATGGATAATGATCTCAGCGTCTTTAGTGGACAAAATGGAGCGAATTTTAGCGATATTACGGAGATGAAAGAAGGCCATTTTAGTAACGCTTTTAATGTGTGCCTCAAAGGAGAGAGTAGGCTCAAAGATAACACCCAGATTCTTTACCGAGTCGCCTTGTTTAATTATTTGGTTGTCAAATGTTAAGAGTTGTATTATCAAATAGGGGTCGGTGTCTAGCAGGACCAATAATCAGCATTTCCGTTTTTTTGGCGTTGAGTTGCAAAAAGTTAGCGGACATCCATTGTTTAATTTCATTAAGACACGCTTCCAACTGACTACAATCCGGCATGTTGGTCAGCTTTAGGGGCATGTAGAGTTGGGTGTCATCAGCATAACAGTGAAAGCTAACACCGTATTTGCGTATGATGTCACCTAGCGGCAGCATGTAGATGCTGAAGAGTGCAGGGCCAAGGACCGAACCCTGGGGAACTCCACACGTTACATTAACGTAGTCCGAGGTCACATTGTTATGGGAGACGCACTGCATCCTATCAGTAAGATAAGAGTTAAACCAAGACAGGGCTAAGTCTGACATACCAATTCGTGTTTTGATACGTTCTAATAAAATATTATGATCGACGGTATCGAAGGCAGCGCTAAGATCGAGGAGCAGCAACATAGATGACGCATCAGAATCCATCGTTAGCAATAGATCATTAGTCATTTTTGCGAAGGCTGTCTCCGTGGAGTGATTTGCCCTGAAACTGGATTGAAAGGTTTCACATAGATTGTTAGACGCTAAGTGTTCATTTAACTGCTCCGCAACAATTTTTTCGAGGATTTTTGAAATAAAGGGAGGGTGAGGTGAAGGTAGTTTACCATGAGGTCAGGATCGAGGTTAGGTCTTTTAAGAAGAGGATGAATAACCGCTTTTTTGAATGCTAGGGGAACAGTGCCCGAGGAAAGTGATAAGTTTATAATATTTAGCACTGATGGACCTAATAATACAAAGAGCTCCTTGATCAGTTTCCCAGGAGGAGGGTCAAGTAAACATGTTGTTTGTTTCATTCCATTTACACGTTTTAACAATTCCTTTAATGTTATTTCCTCAAAACGAGAGAAACTATTTTGGAGGGCAGTATCCGCCGTATATACAATCGTATCTGTGTTAATAGAACCCAGTTGTAGCTGGGACGCATTGTCTTTAATCTCCTTTCTAATGACTTCAATTTTCTTACTAAAGAATTGCATAAAGTCATCAGCTGAGTGGGTGGAGCTACTGGAAGGGGTCCCTTGTTGGGTTAGCGATGCTACCGTACTAAACAAAAATTTAGGATCGTTTTTATTACGGTGGATGAGATTTGAGTAATATTTAGCTTTAGCTAAGGTAAGCATGTGTTTATAGGTTATTAAACTATCACTCCATGCTTGATGGTGCACCTCAAGTTTAGTCGTGCGCCATTTGCGTTCCAGCTTTCTACATAATAATTTCTAAGCTCTAGTTTCTTCTGTAAACCACGGGGTACGCATTTTTGGAGCCTTTTTTAACTTTAGCGGTGCTATGTTATCAATGGTTTCACGCAGGGCGTGGTTAAAGTTGTTAGTGAGGTTATCAATAGAGCCCACATACTTTGGGAATGGTGCCATTACCGAGGGCAGTAGGTCAGCAAGAGTTGTCGTTGTGGCCGTATTAATGTTGCGGCTGCTATAGCAGTTATTATTATTATTAGTTTGACGAACATGCGTCTGAACCTCGAATTTTATAAGGTAATGATCGGACAATACTTTAGTATATGGGAGTATCGTAACTTTGGAAACGGTGATACCCCTGACAAGCACTAGGTCTATAGTATTACCGTTGCGATGCGTGGGTTCATTTATTATTAGTGTGAGACCACAGCTATCAATTATAGTCTGTAGCGCTACGCACGGTGGGTTCGATGGGGTATTCATATTAATATTAAAGTCCCCCATTATGATTATATTATCGGCGTGTGTCACTAGATCAGCAACGAACTCTGAGAATTCATCGATAAAGTCCCAATAAGGCTATGGGGGGCGGTAGATAACAGCCAGGTGTAGAGGCAGCGGCGTGACAGACCTCATAGTAAACACTTCAAACGATTTATATTTATTATTTATGTTAGGACTAAGGTTAGAGTTTTTGTTGTATATTAATGCGACCTCCCCACCCCTTTTAAGAGGACGGGCAATATGCGCATGTGTAAAGTTAGGAGGACATGCCTCATTTAGCGCAAAAAAGTTGTTTGGTTTAAGCCAGATTTCGCTGAGACCGATGACGTTAAGATTGTTGTCTCTGATGATATGATTCAATCAATCAATCAATGTTTACTTATATAGCCCTAAATCACTAGTGTCTCAAATTAACTAACAACGTTTTGGGAGACAATGATCTTATGTTTAAAAAACCTATATTATAGGTAGTGGGCTGTTTTAGGGAATTTTTGATCAAATTTTCCGTAGTAGCAATATTAATAATGTTGTGTTTATTATGCCCAGTGCATTTAGTATAGTTACGACCATATCTAGGAATTGATACGACGGGAATTTTCCGATTGTTTGTTTGTTGCTTTGATAAACTGCATGCATGATAGTTAGCCACCTCAGTCGAACGCATGTCCAACTCTGAAACAATCAAAGCAGAAAAAACTTGTTCTGATTTAACTGACTCCTTACCCAGACCAGTAGTCTTGCATCTTCCATCTAAATCTGTCTTCAGGATGGAGGGAAGTGGTGTTCTGTGGGGATTAGCCTTCTGCTTTGTTTTTAGCCCCGCTTGGCATCCGCGTTTCCGATCACACCGCTGGCGTCTGCTCCGTATACGGCCCCCGCTGCTACTATACTCCCCTGCTTCACAGGCCGCTGGATGTAGCCGTCGAAGTATTCCCGTGCTAGTTAGCACGTTTAGCAAGCACGCGTCTATCAGTCCAAAACGGCCCGATATGTCCACATCCAGAAGTGTCTGGCGGTCGTACATGATCACAGAGTGACCACGATGTGAGCCAGCCATAAAGTTTGTAGAATTGTCCGGTATTTCTGCCAAATGTTCCATATTTAGCAAGAGCTCCTCGATGTAGCAGCCCTTCAGGGCGCCGCCATCTTGGATATATAACTTGCAGGTAAGATTTTTGCAACAAGCTTCACACATGCAAACATGCTTCTCCAGCTCGCATTCGTTAAGTGTAGGAAACTTCAAACATAACATGAAAAAAAAAAACATAGCTCGTAATGTATAACCAAACATGGAGCAGTGCTTACAGCATGGAGAGACAAGATCCATAAGGGACATGATTAGCCTTACCACAGGTGGGAACACTAATCATAAAATAAGGACAGGTGTGTAGCTCTCACTCGTAGCAACAGAAGGTCAACAAAGAAGCCGCGTGGCGCTAGAACCCAAACCAAACACTAAACGCGTGGTAATAATACAAGAAAAACAACAAAGAACAGGTTTCACTTTTGTATCTCCAGATCATAACACAGCACTGCTTGTGAATCAATTTCACCTGCCGTGTGGAACAGACAACAGATGGAAACGAGAGGCAATTAGCAGGCAAAAAAAACTACAAAATAACATATTTTATTGTTGTAGAAAAAAAAAAAAAAGAAGGGTTCTGCAGGTGGAGAATGTTTTACTCCTTTCACCATTTTCCAGCTGGGTGGCCTGCAGAAATGTATCCTGTATGTGCTTACCATACTGTAAATATTTTTACTAACATTAGGTACTAGGACATACTTGCCAACTTTGAGACCTCCGATTTCGGGAGGTCGGGGTGGGGGGGGCATGGTCGGGGTGGGGAGGAGGTGTGGTTTGGGCGGGGGGCGTGGTTAAGAGGGGACGAGTATAATTCACCAACTCGAGTATTTCATATATATATATATATATACATATATATATATATATATATATAAATAAAATAAATAGTTGAATTTCAGACAGCACCTATCAAATACACAGTAATAAAAACACAGTTGTTCTACTAACTGTACTGTGCTTGCTGGTTATTTAAAAAAAAAACACTTACCTTTCATTATTTGAGTAACCTTTGTTCTGCCATTTGCGTGCCGTACTGGTGAGTTACTTGCCATCAGGTGCACAACACCAGGTAAATTGTTGGCCAATCAAAAAGCAACCCCATAACGCTACAGCCAACATTCACCAGGAGATGGCGACAGACAACATAGAGTCCCTCTTTTACAGACGGCGTCGCCATGGCTGTAACTTCCTCGTTCTTCTGCTTCGTCTCCTTGTGTGCACAGTTTTTTATTAAAAATCCGTAGATGTTGTAACGTGATTGGGCACGCAAGCTGTTTATATAACAGGAAAGCGGACGTGGAAACAGGCTGTCCCCACTAATGTCCGCATGGAGGTGGAGGGGGCGTGAATTTCGGGAGATTTCCGGGAGAAAATTGTTTCCGGGACAGGCGCTTAATTTCGGGAGTCTCCCGGAAATTCCAGGAGAGTTGGCAGGTATGTCCTCGGATGAGAGCCTAAAACCAGTTATTATTCTGGTGCAGTGAGTTTTCTTCTGATACATGGCAATGATCTGCTTCACGTGGCAGCAGTTCCTGCGTGACCAAGGTGTTAATGCTTTCAAGTGGCCTACTCGTTTCCAAAGACCTGAATCCAATCAAGCACATCTGGGACTGAGCCTTATTTTGACATAATTAAAGGAGTCCTGTCATGCAAAACCAACTGTTCGTACTGATGGAAGAGGATGCATATAACCCTATTTGTCACAGTTTACCTGATACTTAAAACGTGACAAATTGGGATAGGGGTGTGTTCTATCCACTTTAACCTACCCAGTGGCCTAGTGGTTAGTGTCCGCCCTGAAATCGGTAGGTTGTGAGTTCAAACCTCGGCCGAGTCATACCAAAGACTATACAAATGGGACCCATTACCTCCCTGCTTGACACTTTGGAATTGGAGGTTAAATCACCAAAAATTACTCATGGACCCGATTTAACCACCGCTGCTTTCCGCTGCTCTCCTCACCTCCCAGGTGGTGAACAAGGGGATGGATCAAATGCAGAGGATAAATTTCACCACACCTAAAGTACCTATCATTGGTCAGTTAACTTAACTTATTCTTAAAATGTGTTTAGCAGCAATTCCAACTTTTACCAAAATTTGAGTTGCTACAGTATGTAGAGTTGCGCTTTTCATAAATTCCGGTAATGTATGCATTATTCTTTTATATCTCACATTCTATATTGTGTTTCGGAAGAACGTTGTCATAAACGTTACCTAATTCATTTAAAAAAAAGTATACAAAAGAAAACACATTTTTTGCATATGTAAATGTATACAGTTTTAAACATGTAATCACTTTCTTCTTTCCTTCATTATTTGCCAAAAAAATTAAGTTTATGAGTTTGAACATCAAATATGTTGTCTTTGTAGTGCATTCAATTGAATATGGGTTGAAAATGATTTGCAAATCATTGTATTCCGCTTATATTTACATCTAACACAATTTCCCAACTCATATGGAAACGGGGTTTGTACAATAGATTATTTCATTTAATTCATCAAGATTTACTGAAGGTTGTGTTTAAAGGTAGCTCCTTCTTCCCCGCAGGACAGGAGAGTCGAACAACAACAAAAATACACCGATGAGCAGAGTACTGGAGATAGAAGAGGAATTAGCAAAGCCCAGAGTGGACACTTAAGCTTTTCAACAGTTTGGATGAAATGAGTCACAAGGTCTTTGTCCTCAGCTATTAATTTGGCAACGTTTTTAAAGGAAGACCAACAATGCCGAAATAGTGCTCGACCAATCATACGCGGATGTCTTGACATGTTCTGGTTGTCTTGTGTTCTGTTCCCTAGTGCTTGTTTGTGTCGACATGCGTCTTGCACTGGTTCTTGTTTTTCCTCCAATCTGCTCTCTCCTTCCCCGGTGTCTCATCCAGATGTGTTCAGTTGTCTAGTTAGTACGTGTAATTCCATCAACCAGACCTGGGAATGACGTCACGGCCGAGTTATGAGCCTACCAGTTACGAGGTAAAAAAATCAAGATGGCCACGTCTATGAAAACTAATCATGTGCTTACCTTGTCTGAATACATACATTTTTTGAAAAATATGTCCTTCTTTTGCAATGGTTAAATACGGTGCAGCAAACAAAGCGGCTATTGCTAGTGATGAGGAAAGTATAAAACACATCAAAAAAATGTAATTTACGACAATAAAATGACCGTATATTAACCTCCTACAATACATTGTACACGGCTGGTTTAGTGTAACAAGAAAAAGTCAGAAATTCTAGTAACATGTCTGTAGAAGGTCTCCGACCTGGATCCTCCGCTTTGTCACGGGCACAACACACTTTTTTCAGTGGTTACACTTTCTTTTTAATGTTTCTTAATTTATACAACACAGTCACTTTGTTCAATACTCTTTTTGGCTTTTCAGCTCACTCAGATTATACAGCATTGTCTCTTCCTTCCACCCCCCCGTCCGTCCGCCAGTCTCTCCCTCCTGGCGTTTTTCTTTCATGATCTCCAGCCCTGCTGATAAAGGATCAGGTGATTAGATAACTCGTCCCAGCTGAGGTATCTGCTCACCTGATTGCTGCTTCGTGACCGGCTCCTGCGCATGCCCCGCCCGCAGGGAACGCGTAGGCCACGCCCCTCTCCACATGCCTCCACCCCCCGATTCAGGCCGGGAAGCCGTCCGGCCGCGTCCATTCCCCCCCACCCCCTCCGTGGAGGGCCGAGAGAGAAAGTCGGCCACGGCCATCTGAGCACCCGGCCTGTGAACCACCCGGAAGTTGTAAGGCTGTAGTGCCAGGTACCACCGGGTGATCCTCGCGTTGGTATCCCTCATGCGGTGGAGCCACTGGAGAGGTTTGTGGTCCGAGTAGAGGCTGAAGGCGCGTCCCAACAGGTAGTAGCGGAGGGCCCCCACCGCCCACCGGATGGCGAGGCACTCCCTCTCCACCGTGCTGTACCTCGCCTCCCGGTCCGACAATTTACGGCTGAGATATAACACGGGGCGGTCGACGCCCTCCACTTGCTGAGACAGTACCGCCCCCAGCCCCCGACCCGACGTGTCCGCCTGTAAACAAAAAGGGATCTTAAAGTCAGGCATGCGCAATACCGGCTCCTCACAGAGTGCTTTCTTTACCTGCTCAATCCCTGCTGGCACTGCTCCGTCCACTGGACCAGTTCTGGAGCACCCTTTTGGGTGAGGTCAGTCAATGGGCCGGTCCAGTCCGCGAATCGAGGAATGAACCGGCGGTAGTAACCCGCCAGCCCCAGGAACTGCCTCACCTCCTTTTTAGTTTTGGGAGGTGAGCAGGCAGCGATCGCTGCTGTTTTTTCCACCTGCCCCCCCCCCAAGTGGTACCCCAGATACTGTACCTCCCTCCGGCCAACCGCGCATTTCGCCGGGTTGGCAGTGAGCCCCGCCCGCCTCAGGGACTCGAGCACCGCCCCCACCCGCTGCATGTGCTGTTCCCAGCTGCCACTCTGGAGGATGACATCATCCAAGTAGGCAGCCGCGTATGCAGCGTGGGGCCGCAGCACTCGGTCCATGAGACGCTGGAACGTGGCAGGCGCACCGAACAAGCCGAACGGAAGGGTCACGAATTGGTACAATCCGTCCGGAGTGGAGAAGGCCGTTTTTTCCCGGGACTCTGGAGACAAGGGAATCTGCCAGTAGCCCTTGGTTAAATCCAGTGTGGTAAAAAATGTAGCAGTGCCCAGACGATCCAGGAGCTCGTTGACCCGGGGCATTGGGTATGCGTCAAAACGTGACTGATCGTTCACCCTGCGGTAATCTACACAGAAACGCACGGTCCCATCCTTCTTCCCCACCAACACAATGGGACTACACCATGCGCTGTGAGATTCTTCTATCACCCCCATTTCAAGCATAGTTTTTAATTCCCCACGCACAATTTTGCGCTTGTGTTTGGGAAGCCTATATGGCCGAGACCGCACCGTAATGCCCGGGGTCGTCTCAATGTGGTGTTGGATGAGATTCGTGCGGCCAGGCCTCGACGAAAACACATCAGCATAGCGCCGCTGTAACTCAACTACCTCCGCTCGCTGGGCCAATGTGAGCTGGTCATCACAGAAAAGCGGAGGGATTGGTCCAGAGCGCGGGACCTCTGGTCCCAACTCCTCTTCCTCCTTTACTACTGTTGCCATGGAAACAGGCTACGCCTGCCTCCATGCCTTCAGTAGGTTAATGTGGTACAGCTGTGTGTCCCCCCGACGGTCCGAGCGCCGAACCTCATAATCCACATCACTCACTTGCCGCGTGACCTCAAAGGGTCCTTGCCACTTTGCAAGTAATTTAGAGCTTGAAGTTGGGAGCAATACATGCACTTTTTCTCCCGGTGTGAATTTACGCAGTTGAGTTCCCTTGTTGTACGTGCGGCGCTGACGCTCTTGAGCACGGAGCAAATTCTCGCCTGACAAGCGCCCCACCTGGTGGAGTTTTGCTCGCATGTCAAGAACATACTGTACTTCATTTTTGCTGGAGCTTGGACCCGCCTCCCAGCTTTCTTTAATGACATCCAAGACTCCGCGAGGCCTCCGGCCATACAATAATTCAAACGGTGCAAAACCAAGCGAGGCCTGAGGTACCTCCCGCATCGCAAACATTAGGGGATCCAACCATTTATCCCAATTTTGTTTAAATGAGTTGTACTTGTATAGCGCTTTTCTACCTTCAAGGTACTCAAAGCGCTTTGACACTACTTCCACATTTACCCATTCACACACACATTCACACACTGATGGAGGGAGCTGCCATGCAAGGCGCCAACCAGCACCCATCAGGAGCAAGGGTGAAGTGTCTTGCTCAGGACACAATGGACGTGACGAGGTTGGTTCTAGGCGGGATTTGAACCAGTGACCCTCGGGTTGCGCACGGCCACTCTTCCACTGCGCCACGCCGTTTGTCCTCGTGCATAAACTTACGGATCATTGTTTTCAGCATTTTATTCAATCTCTCCACCAGCCCATCCGTTTGCGGATGATACACGCTGGTGCGGATCGCTTTTATCCCCAATAATCCGTACAGTTCTTTTATTGTGTGCGACATAAAGGACGTGCCCTGGTCAGTTAAAATCTCTTTCGGGATTCCAACACGGGAAATGACCTGAAACAGTGCTTGCGCAACACTTTTGGCGGAAATAGAGCGCAACGGCACTGCCTCGGGATACCGCGTTGCGTAATCCACTAGGACTAAAACAAAGCGATATCCCCTTGTACTCGGGTGAAATGGTCCGATGAGGTCCATGCCAATTCTTTCGAATGGAACCTCCATGAGCGGCAATGGGCGTAACGGTGCCCGTGGAGTGGCCGCTGGATTCACCAGCTGGCAGTCCGGCAAGCAGCGCACCACCGGCGCACCACCGGCGCACATCCGCCCGGAGGCCTGGCCAATAAAATCGGACCATGACCCGATTGAGTGTTTTATCATATCCTAAATGTCCAGACATGGGATTAAAATGTGCCGCCTGGAAAACCATTTCCCGGCGGCATTTTGGCTCCAACAACTGGGTATATTCCTCCCCGATTTGCGTGTCACGGGCCACTCGGTACAGTCTATCCCTAATCACTGAAAAATGTGGGAATACCTGCGCTTTCCCCGGGCGCACCAGCTGACCGTCAATAAAGTCGACCTGGTCCCAGGCCTCGCGCAAAGTTTCATCACGGGACTGCTCGAGGGGAAAGTCCTCCGTAGGTGGCCATCGGGGAGCCGGGGAAGCCTCCCGCAAAGCCCCCGCCGGTTCCCGCTCGGCACTCCCGGACGAAACCGCGTCGCCGCTAAGAACAGCGCGGATACTCCCCTCGCCTACTGTCCGTGAACGCACCCCCACACATTGTAATCAATCAATCAATCAATGTTTATTTATATAGCCCCAAATCACAAATGTCTCAAAGGACTGCACAAATCATTACGACTACAACATCCTCGGAAGAACCCACAAAAGGGCAATAATACATTAAACCCCGGCCAATTCGTGCCTAGAATTACGGGGGGCGTGAGTTGCGCGCTTACGGCAACTTGAACTCTATGCTTTTGGTTGCCATTTATAATTTCTACTGGAACAATTGGATATTCGTCCACATCCCCATGGATGCACCTAAATCTCACCCGTGTTGCCTGCCTCAAAACCCCGGGCCGAACCAGGTTCTGGTGGATCAGGGACTGCTTACAGCCCGAATCCACCATCGCCCAGTGTGTACTCCCTTGTATCCTTACCGGGACGTAGTACGTCTCCCCTGGATCGGGGCCGGGTGCTGGAGGCCCGGCAACCCGCATCACCTGCCCCACCTCAAACACGGAGCATTCTATTCGCACGGGACCGGGCTGTCCGCACCCCCAACACACCGGCCCTGGCATTTGAGGTGCCCTCTGCGAGGGAAGCCCCCTCTCGGCAGTGCTGGCATCCTGAAACATGCAAACGGCATTTGGGTTATACCCTGTATTGTGCCCCCCCTTTTTGTGTGTGTGTGTGTATGTTGATTTTTCAACGTTCGGGTGGGAAACCTGGTCCTCATGACCGGGAGCCTTGGTCCTTTCCGCACCCCCCATCGGGGGGCGAGTCGGCGGCGGGTCGCTGAGGTGGGTCCTGCGGCCGTCTTCGGGATCGTTTCCCGCTGCACCGCCAGGTGTTCCTCCGCCAATTTGACTGCCGCTTTCACCTCCGGAGGGCTGTGGTACCTCACCCATGCTGAGGTCCTGGCCGGGATGCCGTCCAAAAACTACTCCAGGATTATGGCCTCCAACATGTTCTGATCTTGCCCGTTGGGCTGTAGCCACCGGGTCGCCGCATCTATTAGCCGGTAGGCGAATACAAATGGCCGATCATCTGGCTCCAGCCTCATCGCCTGGAATTTTCGGCGGTGGTCTTCGGGGCAGCCGCCGACTCTGTCCAAGATAGCATGTCGGAGGTTGACATATTGCAGGCGGGCGGCTAACGGGAGACCCAGCCCCGCCCGCTGTGCCTCCCCCACCAGGAGCGGCAGCAGTTTTGCTCCCCATCCCCCTTCCGCCCACCTCCCCCGACCGTCCGCCAGTCTCTCCCTCCTGTCGTTTTTCTTTCATGATCTCCAGCCCTGCTGATAAAAGATCAGGTGATTAGATAACTCGTCCCAGCTGAGGTATCTGCTCACCTGATTGCTGCTTCGTGACCGGCTCCTGCGCATGCCCCGCCCGCAGGGAACGCGTTGGCCACGCCCCTCTCCAAAATGTCTTACAGAAGCTTTTCATGTTTCACATTCAGAGTAGCCATTTTTGAAGTCAACTTGAGGTGGTGAGGACTTTCGAATTCTAACTTTAGGGGCATTTCAGTTGAAACTTCAATCTAGGAACTCGGAAATTAGGACTTCCTTGTACAAATGGAACGCAGCATTAGTTCTCAGTTTGCTGCCTAGTCTTCATCCGATCGTCGAGTGTCCTTGTGGGGAGTCCTGCTCCATGATAGTGTTGTCACTGGGGCTTATAAAGTTAAAGTTAAAGTACCACTGATATTCACACGCACACTAGGTGTGGTGAAATTATCCTCTGCAATTTACCCATCCCCTTGTTCCACCCACTGGGTAGTGAGGGGAGCAGTGAGCAGCAGCGCTGGCCATGCTCAGGAATCATTTTGGTGATTTAACCCCCAATTCCAGCCCTTGATTCTGAGTGCCAAGCAGTTAGGCAATGTGTCCTATTTTTATAGTCTTTGGTATGACTCGGCTGGGGTTTGAACTCATGACCTACCAATCTCAGGGCGGACACTCTAACCCAGGGGTCACCAACGCGGTGCCCACGGGCACCAGGTAACCCGTAAGGTCCAGATGAGTCGCCCGCTGGCTTGTTCTAAAAATGGCTCAAATAGCAGCACTTACCAGTGAGCTGCCTCTATTTTTTTTATTTTTTTTATTTACTAGGAAGCTCTTCTCGCTTTGCTCGACATTTTTAATTCTAAGAGAGACAAAACTCAAATAGAATTGGAAAATCCAAGAAAATATTTTAAAGACTTGCTCTTCACTTGTTTAAATAAATTAATTCATGTTTTTACTTTGCTTCTTATAACTTTCAGAAAGACAATTTTAGAGAAAAAATACAACCTTAAAAATGATTTTTGGATTTTTAAAAACATATACCTTTTTACCTTTTAAATTCGTTCCTCTTCTTTCCTGATAATTTAAATCAATCTTCAAGTAAATGTATTTTTTTATTGTAAAGAATAATAAATAATATTTAATTAAATTCTTCATTTTAGCTTCTGTTTTTTCAATGAAGAATATTTGTGAAACATTTATTAAAACTTATTATGATTACAATTCAAAAAAATTATTCTGGCAAATCTAGAAAATCTGTAGAATCAAATTTAAATCTTATTTCAAAGTCTTTTGAATTTCTTTTAAAATTTTTGTTCAGGAAAATCTAGAAGAAATAATGATTTGTCTTTCTTAGAAATATAGCTTGGTCCAATTTGTTGTATATTCTAACAAAATACAGATTGGATTTTAACCTATAAAACATGTCATCAAAATGTTTAAATTAATCTTAATCAGGAAAAATTACTAATGATGTTCCACAAATTCTTTTTTAAATTTTTTCAAAAAGATTCAAATTAGCTAGTTTTTCTCTTCTTTTTTTCTGTTGAATTTTGAATTTTAAAGAGTCGAAATTGAAGATAAATTATGTTTGAAAATGTAATTATTTTTTTTTTCCTGTTTTCTCGTCTTTTAAACCGTTCAATTAAGTATTTTTTTCATGATTTATTCTCTACAAAAAACCTTCCGTAAAAGGAAAAAAAATGTACGACGGAATGACAGAAATACCCATTTATATATATATATATATACACACATATATGTATCTATATATATATATATATATATATATATATATATATAGATATATATATGTGTGTATATGTATATATATATATACACATATACACATATATATATATATAAATATATACACATACATATATATACATATACATACACACATATATATATATATATATATGTGTGTATATGTATATATATATATATACACACATATATATATATAAATATATACACATACATATATATACATATACATACACACATATATATGTATACATACACACATATATATATATATATATATATATACACATACATATTTCTGGCAATTTATTTAAGTGTGTATCAAACTGGTAGCCCTTCGCAATAATCAGTACACAAGAAGTAGCTCTTGGTTTCAAAAAGGTTGGTGATCCCTGCCCTAACCACATGGCCACTGAGCAGGTTTTCTGTGTTTTGGGTAGTTCTGCTTTATATTTTGTGTTTTGGGATCCTGAGTTATTATGAGTTAAACCTTTTTGAAGCAACTCCATGGTTAATTTGTCCTTGCTACCTACATTTTTGTCTGCCTCACCTGGCCACCACATCTTTGACCGAAACAATGCAACCTTGGTTTTTGTTAGTAATCCTTTTTAAAAAGGTCAAATGAAAATTGTATATCTAATAAAAAAATGTGTATTGTGCAAATTTATTTTGAACATGCATACAGTTACAAGAAGGAACATTACACATTTCCAGCTTGTTATTGCAACATGTCCAACCCTTTTCTGTTTCACAGCAACTTGTAGCGTATTTGTTTTTAATTTAACACAAATAGTGGATAGATTGAAGGAGTAAGTAAATAAATTCATGATGAAAAAGGTTTTCATAAATCGTGATGTAATTTGCGACGCACATTATATGAGATGCACAAGATTCCCAACGTAATAATATGTCTAATTTATATCGCTAATTCATTTGTCCCTGAGACACAGTTCATGGACAATACTTCTATTTGTATAGAGAAAAATACGACACAAAATGACAGTATTTATAAAAACTTTTTACCATTTTAATGAATACTCTTGACTGGATTAGTCGAGAGTAGAGGGTGGGGACAAGTGCTTTCTTGAATTCAATAGTTTTCCTCACTTTGTTTATCGAAGTGATTGCACTTGCAACTTTCTTTGGACCTCAGGTGGCTTATGTGGCGGTCATAAAGCATGGAATTCTTTGATTGGGCACTAGATTCTGCAAAATAATTTGCTGGCAAACAAAAGTAATTGCCCTGCTGCCGTCATTTCATCAGCTCTCCAAACCTCAATGACAGCGTTGCTTTTTTATGTGTTTATCTTCCCTTTAAGAACCACAGGAAGCCCACAAGAGAAGCTTCTTTTGATCATCTTTGACTGAGTAATTGAACATCATAAGGCGTTTTCAAGTAAGGGAAGCACAACAACTGAACAGTAATCTCGTTTTGTGCTTCCTTTAGGGGAGTTTTAAGAAGTAGCTTCAACTTATTCTTGGTTGAAGTTTAGTTTAGGTTTAAGTTTAGTTTAGGTTTAAGTTATGTATACGGTTTCAATATGATACATCACATATTTGACCTTTTTTCATTATGTTGAATAGCTCTAATATACATGTATTCATATCAGACATGGCTATACACAACCTGTTAAAACAAATAAGTTGTAGCTAGCCACACCATTTGCAATGCTACTTTTTTATGGTTTTAAATACAGATGCCCGATATTATCGGCTGATAAATATTTAAAAGTTTAATATCGGAAATTATCGGTATCGGTATCAAAAAGTCAAATGTATGACCTTTTAAAAGGCCGCTGTACAGCTGTACGGAGTGGTACACGGACGTAGTGAGAAGTACAGAGCGCCAATAAACCTTAAAGGCACTGTCTTTGCATTCTGGCCCAATCACATAATAGCTACGATTTTTCAGACACACAAGTGAATGCACAGCATACTTGGTCAACAGCCATATAGGTCACACTGAGGATGGCCGCATAAACAACTTTAACACTGTTACAAATATGCGCCTCACTGTGAACCCACACCAAACAAGGATGACAAACACATTTTGGGAGAAGATCTGCACCGTAACACAACACAAATACAACAAAATCAATACCCAGAACCCGTTGCAGCACTAACTCTTCCGGGACGCTACAATATACACGCCCGGGCTACCCCTTACCTCCCCCAATCCTAACCCAGCCCCTCACACCCCGCCTACATTAAACTTCTCATGCTCTCTCAGGGAGAGCATGTCCCAAATTCCAAGCTGCTGTTTTGAGGCATGTTAAAAAAAAAAATAATGCACTTTGTGACTTCAATAATAAATATGGCAGAGCCATATTGGCATTTTTTCCATAACTTCAGTTGATTTATTTTGGAAAACCTTGTTCAAATGTTTAATGCATCCAGTGGGGCATCATAACAAAATTAGGTATATTAATGTGTTAATTCCACGACTGTACATATCGGTATCGGTGGATATCAGATCCGGTAATAAGAGTTGGACAATATCGGAATATCGGCAAAAGAGCCATTACCGGACATCTCTAGTTTTAAATATTATAACTATCAAATAACCGTAAGTGTTCATGTATTGATATAATTTCAGCGATTCCTAAAGCAAGAGACTCGTTCCAGTGCTATACGGGTCATGGTGGTAACCAAAGGTACTGCATGTGACAGCAGCACCACAGTGGGGTCTTGTGTGACGGAGAGGGACAGAAGAAATCTATTTGACAAAGTTATTTAGAAAAAGTGCATTTTATCACACAGTTGGGTGTTTTCTTAAGTATTTCCATCTGTAATTTTAGATTTAGCATTTCATATTTATTACAAATGAGGTAAATGAGCTTAATGAAAGTGTGTTTAAAAGTTTGGCACCTCATTCATCACCCTCGGCCTTATTTTTATTCTCAATCTTCCATCTCTGCTGGATCTTAATTTTCAGCATTTTTTTAATCTCCATAACACCAGGAGCCAGATTGACAATTTCCACCCAAAGAGGTGGTCGTTTTTTTTTTACTGACTGATTGGACAATTTAAGAGACTGAAATTTAAATGTTTGTTATTGGAGTTTGGTTAGAATGCAATCGAATAAATGCCTTAAAAATACAATGAACTGGATAAATAAGAACATTAATAAACATGTTTACATGGTTTCAATTTAGAAACTGATTTGATTTTCTTTTTTACCATTTTTCTTCCATTTGTGTTTTTGTCTATTTCTTTTTTCTGTTCTTTTTTACCTATGGGAGAAAGGTATATTGTTAAGCATCTTTGAAGTCGGGTGTTACTTTTGAGACAATAATTTTTTTAACTAAAGTAAAAAAGGGATGAAGGCTGATTACAAACTATAATTGTTATGAAATGTTCAATGGTTCAAATTTAATAAGTCGAAAAGGGGTAACAAAAGGCGATGAGGCAGAAGTGCACACCATGAATACTAACAAAACAGTTTATTCTGTGGTCGGCGGGGGGAAAGCCAGGACGCACTAACTCAGCAAAAGTCCTCTTTAAATCTAGGTGGCTAGGAAACAAACACATTGAGGTTAAGATTAACAGGATTACGAAAAGGCAACGTACCAAGACAGATGAGTCGAAGAAGGCACATGTACTTGCGGGGTTCAGGAAACAATAACCGGCAAGGTCAAGCTGTGAGTGACGAGCCTCAATACAGTTGAGCTAATTGCAAGCAGGTGTGCCACAAGGTCCGCCCCTCGCCGAGGACAAATCACAAAAAAACAGGTGCAGACAAGGAGAAGGCAGGAACAAACTAAAAACACAACATATAATGATATCGACTGATAAGAAAAGGTAAAACCATTTAATATTAGTGTGCAAAATTTTTAATATAACAATAATATGACAAACTTAAATGGATAAATCAATCTTTAAATCATTACTAAAATGTGTCATTCATTAATTATAATCACAATTAATAATACAATAAATACATTTGTTTTAAAGGTGTCCTATTTTTTTAATGTAAAAGTTTAATTATTATTTCAATATTTAATTATTTATTGATTTAATCAATTATTTCACAGTTCTACCCTGTTGGGACATTTCATTAAAAAATGTTTTTAAAGCCAAACAGCACAACAAGGTTGTTGTGTTTTTGAAGGGCATAAAAACATTTTGGATTAACTTTTTTTGTTTTGTTTTTTTTGCTCAAATGTTTCAATAAAAATCAGGCCTCAACAAAAATATCGAACATGAATTTTTTTCTTTCAAAAATATTGGCCCTAATGAAGGGTTTTATTCAGATGATGTCACAAGTTTAAATTGGTAAAATAACTCATGTTATGCAAATGTATACTAACTGTAAACATAAGTTGATCAAAAGGCCTTTAAAGGGTTAAAATCATTTTAAAATATTTAAAAAAAACAGTAAATGTTTCATATATCTGATTAGGGCTGATGTTGGAGATTTTGAAAAAAAAAAAAATATATATATATATATATATATATACATACAGTATATGGGCAGTGGGCGCCGCTGCTGGCTTGGAGGGCTTGCTGAACTTGATTTTGCCCCAGAGTCAAAAAGTTTGTTTACCGGTAATTGTACAATTTTTTCATCTTAAATGTTAAACACATTCCAGAGATCGCCCTGTAGGAATAGACTTAGGCTTACACTTAGATTTCCTTTTATTGTCATTCAAATCTGAACTTTACAGTACAGATAAGAACAACATTTTGTTGCATTATCTCGTCGTAGTACAGGTTAAAAGAGCAATAAGGTGCAGATATAAATAAATAGATTACTGTACAGATAAATATATTGCACTTTTGCATATGCATTTATGTTTATGGATGTATGTTATATTGTCTTTATATTCTAGCGAGTTAATCTGTTAATTCAGTCTCTACTTCTAAATACAGTATTGGAAACTGAATGTATTAAAATCATAAATTCTACACAAATTGTAATTTCATCTTAAAACAATTGTTTTTGTGAGGCTTGTGTGGCATTGTAATGGCGGATTGGTTCTTCCAGGGATGCGTCAAAGCAGAACACAGCGTAAGTTAAGATGTAAATGGATTTATTAAAGTAATAAAAGGCTAGGAACAAAAACACAGGAGCTAAGGAAAAAGGCAAACAAAATACGCTAGCGTGAAAGCTAGAATAAACTACTAGGAAACTAAAACTGGCAAGTAGGCACAAAAGAGAACACAACAACTAGCGTGAAAGCTAGGAATAAAATAAACGTAGCGTGAGAGCTAGCGATAGAGAGCATGAACAAACAAGACATCACTGTTGCACGAGGGCAAATTAGGATCCGAGAGTGAACAAAGAAAAGAGGAAGGCTTATATAGTGAAGGTGATTATTACAACAGGTGTGCGTGGACCGGGAGTAGCAGCTGAAACTAATAGGTAACCATGGTGATGGACTAAACGGGAAATAAGCACGTCAAACAACAGAGTGATATCGAAATGAAACAAAACAACAATAATATGAGATGATCCAAGTACGGATCTTAACAGTTTTCACAGTACAGGCAAGAATAAAAACAAGCCTAACTTTGTTAAATACATTAAAAATGACCTCAAGCTTCTTCTAATACGCCGGAAGACCAATCATGTATTGTGTGTGTGTGTGTGTGTGTGTGTGTGTGTGTGTGTGTGTGTGTGTGTGTGTGTGTGTGTGTGTGTGTTTCAAACAAAAAACTCTTAAAATTCCACCTGCGTCAAGTCTTCAACGTACTTGGTCAGCATGTTGACTCTTCATCCAGATCAGAATATTTATACAGCGACATATGGCGGTTAAAAAAGGTGCAGTTATGAGCTGTGGAAGAAAATGTGACATTTAATCTTGTCAACACAATGTTTGGGACCTGATACACCCTCTCAGTTAAGGACGTTGTTATAAATCACAGGATGTTGACATTTGGGATTTGTTATCTCGCATGCTCTGCAGGAAGTGTAAGGCATTTCTGCATAAAAGCCAAGGGGAGGAGGGAGTGTATGGATGATGCTATCTGGAAATATGATTGAGCACATTTGTCCTGCGAGGAATACTAACAGGTCCTCTGCTGACGTTTACAGTGGCGGCTTCGCAAAGAGGTCAGCTTAATTTGTCCTCTGTGCGGCACACAGGGAGAACTTCTAGCTCGGCATGGCAGGGATTTGTCGGCTAAGTGGTGCACATAAGCACGGCTTTATTTATTCCTTGTATTTAGCACTTTTTCCTCTTGGGTGATGTCAGGTGTTTAGCGCACTGGTTAACCAGCTATGACAGGAAGTGTACGTGGAGCTACCGAGGGATGCAGTGGCGTTGTGGCGTAAAGGATCACTGCATGTGCGTTTCAAACATGCAAGTTGTCTGTCAAGGGTAATGGAGAAAAACACAAAAGCTGAAATGTTTGGAGGGAAAATGTTTGTTGCTTCACAAACACATAGAGTATGATGAAAACTGTTTGGCAAAAGAGCAAGCGGTTTAAAAAAAAAAAAAATTAAATAGAATAAAAAATAAATAAATAAAAAAAAAAATATATATATATATATATATATATATATATATATATATATATATATATATATATATATATAGCCTTGGTCAAAAGTTTACATACACTTGTAAAGAACATAATGTCATGGCTGTTTTGAGTTTCCAATAATTTCTACAATTCTTATTTTTTTGTGATAGACTGATTGGACATAATTGTTGTTCACAAAAAACATCCAGAAGGTCTTATCTTTGTCCATGTGATGTCAGATGAAACAAAAATTGAGCTGTTTGGCCACAATACCCAGCAATATGCTTGGAGGCGAAAAGGTGCGGCCTTTAATCCCATGAACACCATACCTGCCGTCAAGCATTGTCGTGGTGGTAGTATCATGCTCTGGGCATATTTTGCTGTCAATGGAACTGGTGCTTTACAGAGAGTAAATGGGACAATGAAGAACGTGGACTACCTCCTAATTCTTCATGACAACCTAAAATCATCAGCCTGGAGGTTGGGTCTTGGAAGAAGTTGGGGGTTAGGACAATGACTCCAAACACACGTCAAAAGTGGTAAATCAGGCAACAATTAAAGGCCTACTGAAACCCACTACTACCCACCACGCAGTCTGATAGTTTATATATCAATGATGAAATATTAACATTGCAACACATGCCAGTACGGCTTTTTTAGTTTACTAAATTACAATTTTAAATTTCCCGGGAGTTTCATCTTAGAAACGTCGTGTAATGATGACGTGTACGCGTGACGTCACAGGGTTTTAGGAAGTGTGAGCGCTGCACACACACAAGTAAAAGTCGTCTGCTTTAACGCCATAATTACACAGTATTTTGGACATCTGTGTTGCTGAATCTTTTGCAGTTTGTTCAATCAATATTGGAGAATTCAAGGTAGAAAGATGGAGTTGGGAAGCTTTAGCCTTTAGCCACACAAACACACGGTGTTTCCTTGTTTAAAATTCCCGGACGGGAAAATTTACTGTGGATCAGAGCGCGGTCAAGCGAACATGAATCCAGACCAAATGTCAACCAGCAGGTTTCCGTGAGAAAATTGTGGTTAAAAAGTCAGTTCTTACCAGATAAAAGCTGAGCTTGTGCCGTCCATAGCTGCCGTCGACTCCCCTGAGACACTGCGCGTCAACACCCGGCCGTGGACACACCCTTCCGACTATCAGGTACTGTTTAACTCACTAAAACACTAGCAACACAATAGAAAGATAAGGGATTTCTCAGAATTATCCTAGTAGATGTCTTTAAAAACATCGGAATACATCCCAATGCTATCGCGTTTTTTTTTAACTCGTTTTTTTATTTTTTTGTTTATTTTTTTCTAGTCCGTCGCTATCAATATCCTCAAACACGAACCTTTTATCCTCAATGAAATTAATGGGGAAATTGTTGTTTTCTCGGTCCGAATAACTGTTTTTGTTGGAGACTCCCATTAAAATCAATGTGAATATGTGAGGAGCTGTCAACATGGGACTTCATCGTCTGCGACTTCCAGTAAAGGCGAGGGTTTTTCAGGAAGTACCAAGAGTGGCGAACTTTATCGTCGATTTTCGCTACTAAATCCTTTCAGCAAAAATATGGCAATATCACGAAATGATCAAGTATGACACATAGAATGGATCTGCTATCCCCGTTTGAATAAGAAAATTTCATTTCAGTAGGCTTTTAAGCTTTAAGAACGGCCTTCCCAAAATCCTGACTTAAACGTGTGGACAATGCTAAAGAAACAAGTCCATGTCAGAAAACCAACACATTTAGCTGAACTGTACTAATTTTGTCAAGAGGAGTGGTCAAAACTTCAACCAGAATATTGCCAGAAGTTTGTGAATGGCTACCAAAAGCGCCTTATAGCAGTGAAACTTGCCAAGGGACATTTAACCAAATATTAACATTGCTCCATGTATACTTTTGACCCAGCAGATTTTCTCATATTTTCAGTAGAGTCATAACAAATTCATAAAAGAACCAAACTTCATGAATGTTTTTGTGACCAACAAGTATGTGCTCCAATCACTCTATCACAAAAAAAGATATTGGAAACTCAAGACAGCCATGACATTATGTTCTTTACAAGTGTATGTAAACTTTTGACCATGACAGTATTTATACTTATTTTTAGTAATGATAATTTCTGAAGAGAAAGGTAATGTGATTATAAATGGTACGATTAAAAACATAGCTGGCATTTTGATTGTAGACAACATTTAAAAAAAATGCAGCTGAGATAGGCTACAGCACCCTCCGCGACTCCAAAAGGGACAAGCGGTAGGAATGGATGGATGGATGAATGGACTTCAGTACAGTTCTGGGGAAACTGTTGCTATGACAACAACATACAGAATAGTAAGTGTTTAATGAGCGCTGATCATTTCAATCAGGCTGTTTTATGAGGACATTGAATCTAGAAAATGTAGAAGTTAGAAGAAAAGCACTTAGCTATTTCTAAACATGAAGTGCTTGATAGTGCCTCTTATGCGCACCTGAACATATTATAAACCATGCACCCACCTCACCCGACTGGCTGAGAGACCTCGGTTCGAGTGTCCATCCTGAAAACTCAGGGTGACGCAGCGAGTCCACGTAGCCAGCGTGTAAGGGCCATGTGACGATGGCGAGTTGAGTGGCGGTGGAGCCGGCTGGAAGGATGAGTATTTTGTGACAACCTCTGTAGCGGCAAGCGGTGTGATTGGCAGGCGCCAAACGGGCCCTTTGTGTTCGTACGTACGGGCAGCCAAGGAGATGGAGCTAGGGATGGCTGCTTCATCTGACCAACAGCTGCTGCTGTCGGCATGGAGCAGGGGTGTCAAACCCAAATACAGAGTGGGCCAAAATTTAAAACGGGACAAAGCCGCGGGCCAAGGTTGAAGAAATTAACCTTTTAATAGGGACCCAAACAAGTTTTGCATTGAATATTGAACAAACGAGGCTTATATAACTTTATAGTGACATGCAATTTCGAGTTTCAAATTATCCATCCATTTCCTACCGCTTGTCTCTTCTGGGGTCGCTGGAACCTATCTCAGCTGCATTCAGGCGAAAGGTAGTGTACACCATGGACAAGTCACGACCTCATCACCGGGCCAACACAGATAGACAGACAACATGCACACTCACATTCACATTAAATAAAAATTGGAGGGGGGGGGCGGGTTTGGTGGTAGCGGGGGTGTATATTGTAGCATCCCGGAAGACTTAGTGCTGCAAGGGGTTCTGGGTATTACGTGCGTTACGGTGCAGATTTTCTCCCGAAATAAATAAATAAATGGGTTGTACTTGTATAGCGCTATTCTACCTTCAAGGTACTCAAAGCGCTTTGACACTACTTCCACATTTACCCATTCACACACACATTCACACACTGATGAAGGGAGCTGCCATGCAAGGCACTTACCAGCACCCATCAGGAGCAAGGGTGAAGTGTCTTGCTCAGGACACAACGGACGTGACGAGGTTGGTACTAGGTTGGATTTGAACCAGGGACCCTCGGGTTGCGAACGGCCACTCTTCCACTGCGCCACGCCGTCTGTGTTAGTCATTCTTTTTTGGTGTGGCTTCACAGCGTGGCGCATATTTGTAACAGTGTTAAAGTTGTTTATACGGCCACCCTCAGTGTGACCTGTATGGCTTTTGACCAAGTATGCCTTGCATTCACTCGTGTGTGTTAAAGCCGCATATATTATGTGAGTGGGCTGGCACGTTGCTTGTATGACAGAAAAGCGGACGTGACGACAGGTTGTAGAAGACGCTAAAGGTAATGCCTTCGTGGCTCGCCCCTAATATTGTTGTCCGGGTGGAAATCGGGAGAAATTCGGAAGAATGTTTGCCCTGGGAGATTTACGGGAGGGGCATTGAAATTTGGGCGGGTTGGCAAATGCGCTGTCACAGCGGCACCTCAATCATCAGGAGATTTTAATGGAAGCATTCACATACAATGGTTAATATAGGGCACAGAGTGGGTGGGTACAGGCAGGCGTAGGGGCGTGGTGATTGGCTCATGTGTTACCTAGGAGGTGTTTCCGTCTGTGGCGGCATGTTGAAATGATTTCACTGCGCTTGTTGAGTGATGACAGGTCTGGATGATATATAATAAACAGTTTTTCTATATATCATCCAGACCTGTCATCACTCAACAAGCGCAGTGAAATCATTTCAACACGCCGCCACAGTATCGAGCACCACGGTATTGAGCACTATTCTCCGGATAATCCAATCAAGACAGATATATAACATGCGGCTGACATGGCCAGCCCATCTCAACTGGGAATGCTTAAGGATGGCATATATGCTCTCCATCTCAGCCATGTGGAGGACCTCAGTGTCTGGGATTTTGTCCTGCCACCTGATGTTGAGCAGTCTTCTGAGGGATCTCATGTGGAAGACGTTAAGCTGTTTAGCATGCCGGCTGTATACAGTCCAGGTCTCACAGGCATAGAGCAGGGCGGGTAGGACAACAGCACGATAGACCTTAAGTTTGGACCATAGGCTAAGCCCTCTGCGCTCCGTGACAGAACTGCGGTGTCGGCCGAATACAGCACTTCCATGCGCTATCCTATGCATGACCTCCTCGTCGATGTTGCCCACACGTGACAAGGTGCTACCCAGGTAGACAAACTTTTCAGCAGCTTTGAGGTCTTCACCATTCACAAGGGGCTCAGTGTACGGGTATCCAAGAGCAGGTTTATGCATCGCCTCAGTTTTCTTTGTACTGATGGTGAGTCCAAAGTCTGAGCATACTGTGGCGAAGTTGTTCATGCTCTGTTGCATCACATTCTAAGGAGGGAGAAGCAGGGCACATGGCTATGTTTTCTTTCAAGTCTGTGAACAATTTACACCTTTGTAATAGTCTGCACTCTTAGCAGACCCTGCTGAAGAAACTCATTTAATGTGGGGGGCATTACATTTTTTCAGGGGGGCCCCTCCCAAAATCGGATTCTCCCGCCACACTGCTAGGGGCTTCGTCTCTTCACAACTGATTACTGAATGTAAGATGAACACTTACATTTGTGCATATGTACTTGAAAGTATTTAAGCTTTTATTGTGTGTGAAAAATGTAAGTTTGCCATTTCTATTGTATATATGAGATTTAGAGGACTGTTGTTGATTCAATGTTGATGCGCTAAAGCGTCTTTTTTGTGCTGAAGCTACATGCAATAAAAGTCCTGATGTGAGCCCACAAACACAAGCTTACAGTATCATCCCCAGCCTTCAATCATTGCAATGGCTCCCTGTCTCATCCCGAATCAACTACAAAATTCTGCTATTCACTCATGAATGCATCCATGGACCGGAACCTCCTTACCTTCAAGAAATGACCACCCTACAGGCAACCCTCAATTCTACCAACACACTACTCCAAGTCCCCAGCACCAGGCACTCCACTATAGTTAACCTATCGTTCTGCTCAGCCACACCACGCCTATGGAACAGTCTCCCAATCCATCTGAGGGCTATTCAGCGCCTGGGCACTTTTAAAATAGGCATTTTTATTCCGTAAGGCATATGGTTGCAAACCTCTAATACAGGGGTCGGGAACCTTTTTGGCTGAGAGAACCATGAAAGCCAAATATTTAAAAATGTATTTCCATGAGAGCCATATAATATTTTTTTTAACACTGAATACAACTAAATATGTGCATTTTTAAGTAAGACCAACGTTTTTAGAGTAAATCAAGTATCTCATTCCTTTTAATAACATTGTTATTTTGAAGCAAAACCAATAATAATTAAAATACTTGTTGAACCGGTGCGGTAGAAACGGATGGATGGATTAAAATGCATGACAATGTTTTATATTTTGAAAATTATTTTGAACACTGTGATTACCAGCGGAATTATTCATTACTTATCGTGTTAAGTAATGTCAGCTAAGATTTATCTGAGAGCCAGATGCAGTCATCAAAATAGCCACATCTGGCTCTAGAGCCACAGGTTCCCTACCCCTGCTCTAATATGATGTTAACCTTGTCTTTTTGGTTCTATTGAGTATGTTTTGTCTCCTGCGCCCTGTTTTAACTTTTTAGAACTTTGAGATCTTGTTTGATGAAAAGTGCATTAGAAATTAAATGTATTACAATGAAATGTTATTTGTTCATGCACATAATACATATTATTAAAGTGTTTTTAATTCAATATATTTTTGGTTGCCAAAAGGTATTAGAATTAATGTTTTGATATTGACACATATCATCTGTGCATAAAATACTAGACCACCCTTAGGAGATGCACGGATGAGATGTGTGTCGATATCAAAATATTATTTTTGAATTACTTTGGCAACCATCAGTTGTCCTTTGGGTATTTATTTCAGCTTTTTAAAGGATACTTCAACACATAAACAGTACAGTATTTACTTCATTATATTATTTGTAACTCTCTTAAGGGTAATCAAATAATTTAAGCAAAAATGTGATGTGTCAATATCAAAATATTACGTTGAATCACTTTTTTGGCAAAAAGAATACATTGATTTATGCTATATGCTATTCTGGGGTTTTAAAAAGTACAACAATGTGCAAAAATACATGTCACAAAAATGTGAACCATGGATTTTGTGAAGTGTTTCACAACGGCCTTTGTCCATTTGAAATGAATGAACATTTTACTCCATAATGACGGACGTACAATTTATCTGAATTATAACGATTTATTTTTCAACATGTGTGAATCACTACCTCAGAAAACTAAGTTCTAATGTTGACCTGTTATTTTATAATGACAGATCGAGTTATACAAAGACATAAAAATGTGTATTCAAATTTAAAAAACTAGCGTAATGTGTCCTTGGGGGAGCAATTAAGGCACAAAGAGAAGCAAATGGCAAATATTATAAAAACACTTCAAACACGAGCCAGAAAAACAGAAACAGCACACAAACAGTAAATATTACACATTAATGTTAATGTTATAAAATACTAAAATACTTAATTGAGGAAAGCATAACCAAAGTATAACAGAAGAAAAAAATAAATATACTAATACTATTTTCTAAGTACTAAACAAATCTGGTAGTGGGGATCCGCATTAAAGACAAATTCAAGAACAACATTTCGATATGGGCAGCACGGTGGAACAGGAGTTAGTGCATGTGCCTCACAATACGAAAGTCCTGGCTTCGATCACCGAGCTCGAGGTCTTTCTGTATGGCGTTTGCATCTTCTGCTTGGTTTCCTCCGGGTACTCCAGCTTCCTCCCTCCTCCAAAGACATGCATCTGGGATAGGTTGTTCGAAAACACTTTTTAATTTTTTTATTTTTATTTTTTATTTTTGTCCCTTTCAACTACTCAGGCAAATCATATAGTTGATGTAGATGCCCATATCGGCTGTACAAATTTACTTTAGAAAAGAGAAGTGTGGGATACTAGTTGCCTTATTTGTATTTGACTTTATTAAATGGATTTATACTTTTATTTGGTGCAACCAGGAGGGGATAGAAAGAGAAAAAAAGGACAACGGAGGGGGTAATTGAGGGGACAAGAGAAGGATAAGACAGACAGACAACAACAACAGCAAACACAAAAATAATAACAACAATAAAACAACATCAGCAAATAGGATATGTACAAATATGACAGTAAAACTGATAGCAAAGAAGCAGTTAGTGAAATAAATAATTACAAAAAAATTAAAATGAACATTATTAGACTACAAATGGATCAATACAAATACCAATGGCAATAGCACTATTGATAATAAATAATAACAATAATTATGTCTATTATCAACAATTCAATTGTTCAAATGCAATAAAACATATATGTGAGGATAACTTCAAATACAAAATAAAGCAGATATATGGAGGATAAGAAAGAGAGCCAACTATATTAACATTGTAGATTGTTATAATAACAATAGGTTAAGCTTTGTCAGTGGACCATGTGTTACCCAGTTTAACCTAGAGCAGTGGTTCTCAAATGTGTGTACGCGTACCCCTGGGGGTACTTGAAAGTATGCCGAGGGGTACGTGAGATTTTTTCAAAATATTCTAAAAATAGCAACAAGTTCAAAAATCCTTTGTAAATATGTTTATTGAATAATACTTCAATAAAATAGGAATGTAAGTTCATAAACTGTGAAAAGAAATGCAACAATGCAATTTTCAGTGTTGACAGCTAGATTTTTTGTGGACATATTCCATAAATATTGATGTTAAAGATTTCTTTTTTTGTGAAGATATGTTTAGAATTAAGTTGATGAATCCAGATGGATCTCTATTACAATCCCCAAAGAGGGCACTTTAAGTTGATGATTACTTCTATGTGTAGAAATATTTTATTTATAATTGAATCACTTGTTTATTTTCAACAAGTTTTTGGTTATTTTTTTAATCTTTTTTTCCAAATAGTTCAAGAAAGACCACTACAAATGAGCAATATTTTGCACTGTAATACAATTTAACATCCAATCCAATCCAATCCACTTTATTTATATAGCATATTTAAACAACAAGAACGTTTCCAAAGTGCTGCACAGCCATGTTAAAAACAATATTAAAAAAACAATATTATGCTCCACCAATGACTGAATACAAACAAAAATTAAATAAATATAAAACCAATATACAAACAATATAAAAATAAATATGATTAAAAACTATTTTAAAGGGTAAAATCAATTAAAACAGTAACATAGAACAACTCACATAGTGTTAAAAGCCAAAGAATAAAAGTGGGTCTTAAGACGAGAGTTAAAACACTCCACTGTGGAAGCAGTTTGAACATGGAGGGGCAGAGTGTCCCAGAGCTTAGGGCCAACCACAGAGAAGGAAGGCCCTGTCTCCACTGGTCTTAAGTCTGGTCTTGGGCACCACGAGCTGGAACTGGCTCTCAAACCTCAGAGCGCGCGCAGGAATTTGGATGAGGTCCGAGATATACTGATGTGCCAGTCCATGTGAAGATTTAAAAACAAACAGCAATGTTTTAAAATCAATTCTAAAATGAACAGGGAGCCAGTGCAAACTTTGAAGAATTGGGGTTATATGCTGGCATTTCCTGGCCCCTGTTAAATGTCTTGCTGCCGCGTTCTGGACTAACTGCAACCGGGAGAGAGCTTTTTGGCTAATGCCAGCATAAAGTGCATTGCAGTAGTCCAGGCGACTTGAAGTAAAAGCATGCACGACTTGTTCAAAAAGGTTAAAAGATAAAAACGGTTTAACCTTTACTAAAAGACGAAGGTGATAAAATCACGATTTTAAAACGCCATTGAATTGTTTGTCAAGTTTAAAATCGCTGTCTATAGTGACGCCAAGTCTGGTGACTTTGGGACGCACATCATTTTGCAATGGTCCCAAGTCAGTGAGGACCATTGCAAAATTTCCGTTTTTCCCTCATTCATTATTAAAAAATTCTGTGCTAACCAAGCCTTGACGTCGCATAGACAGTTGAGAAAGGGTGTCAGGGGGCCATGGCCTTTTGAAATTGGCATATAAAGTTGGCAGTCATCTGCATAAACGTGATAAAACACTGCATGTTTCTTAAAAATCTCTCCAAGAGGGAGGAGATAAAGAGCAAACAGGATGGGACCTAAAATAGATCCCTGGGGGACACCACAGTAAAGCGAAGCAGAAGAAGAGGTGGCGTCCCCCAGCCTGACAGAGAAGGACCTCTCAGACAGGTAAGATCTGAACCACTCTAACGCAGTCCCCCTGACACCCACACAGTCTCTCAGGCGGTCTAAAAGAATTGTGTGGTCGACTGTGTCAAAGGCAGCTGTAAGATCTAAAAGCACTAAAATGGCAGAGCTGCCAGAATCAGACATTAAAAGCAAGTCATTAAAAACCTTTAAAAGTGCAGATTCAGTACCGTGCAAAGCTTTGTATCCAGACTGAAATGGACCTAAAGTGCTATTTTCATCTAAAAAAGGCTGCAGTTGTGCCAAAACACATTTCTCTAAAATGTTTGACACAAAAGGTAATTTGGAAATGGGCCGATAATTTGACGAATTTGTCGGATCAACAACAGCTCTTTTACAAAAAGAGGGGACGCAGCCAGAAATTAAGCTGCTCTTGATGATGTCCCTAACAGACAAGTCAATAGTGTCCCAGATTTTTTTTTAAAAGCGAGGGGGGACTGGGTCTGTGGGACGGGACAAGGGTTTTAGCTTGTCGACTATTCCTGTAAGCTCAGGCATGGACACAGGCTCAAAGTGACAAAACATAGCCGAGCACTGAGTGGCCACATTAAAACTCAACGGAGAACGACAAAGATTTGCTCTGAGGGGCGCTATACTATCCAAAATCTCAGAACATGTCGAAAGAAAAGAGCACATCAATTGTTCAGTGTCTGCAGAGTGTGCTAAACTCTGCATTGACTCAGTGAACAAAGGGAAAAATGCGGCTGCAGTGTCAGACCTAATAACACGCCCATGACGCACGGCAAGCGGTTTTACATCAGGTTCAAAATTTACATTAAACATAACAGGACTGTGATCACTGAACACCGCATCACCAACAACAACATTGTAAAAATCAGAAACTGATGACATAGAGCTGTATTTTATTTCTTTATCTCTTTTTTTCAACCAAAAATGCTTTGCTCTAATTGGCCGGTACTTGAATTAAAAAAATGTTCACAGGGGGTACATCACTGAAAAAAGGTTGAGAACCACTGCCCCAGGGAGACACCGTTAAAGGGGAACATTTTCAAAAAACCTATGCAAGTGTCAATATATACCTTGATGTTGCAGAAAAAAGACCATGTATTTTTTTAACCGATTTCCGAACTCTAAATGGGTGAATTTTGGCGAATTAAATGCCTTTCTGTTTATCGGTCTTGTAGCGATGACATCAGAATGTGACGTCACCGAGGTAATACACCCGCCATTTTCATTTTCACATTACAAACACCGGCTCTCAGCTCGGTTATTTTCCGTTTTTTCGACTATTTTTTGGAACCTTGGAAACATCATGCCTCGTCGGTGTGTTGTCGGAGGGTGTAACAACACTAACAGGGAGGTATTCAAGTTGCACCACTGGCAAGAAATCTGCAGCCAGACCCCCATTGAATGTGCCAGAGTGTCTGCACATTTTACCAGCGATGCTAAGACAAACATGGCACAGAGATGTATGGATAACCTGCAGATGCATTCACAACGGTTAAGTCAACGAAATCACAAAGGTGAGTTTTGTTGATGTTGTTGACTTATGTGCTAATCAGACATATTTGGTCGCAGCATGACTGCCAACTAATCGATGCTAACATGCTACGCTAATCGATGCTAACATGCTATTTAAGCTAGCTGTACGTACATTTGAAATTAGATACCCACATTTAATACGAAACAAACACTTACCAATCGACGGATTTAAGTTGCTCCAGTGTCACAAGACGCGAAAGTCCTGATCGTTTGGTCCGCACATTTTACCGGCGATGCTAATAAGGCAGCCATGCTATGGGCCACTTCATTAGGTACACCCATGCTATGGCCGAATAGCGTCAATAGCTATTTGCTCAATAGCTTCAGTTTCTTCTTCAATTTCGTTTTCGCTATCTGCCTCCATACTCCGACCATCTGTTTCAATACATGCGTAATCTGTTGAATCGCTTAAGCCGCTGAAATCCGAGTCTGAATCCGAGCTAATGTCGCTATATCTTGCTGTGGTAACCGTCATGTTGTTTGTATTGGCAGCACTGTATGACGTCACAGGGAAATGGACAGTCGTATCGCAAATAGCGAAAATCAAGAACTTTAAAGGTTTTTTTAGGGATATTCCGGGAGGTGTAAAATTTTGAAAAAAACTTCGAAAAATAAAACAAGCCACTGGGAACTGATTTTTATTGTTTTAAACCCTTTTGAAATTGTGATAATGTTCCCCTTTAAAATACGTGTGATGAAACGTGATTATATGCATGAGTGTATGTATTTGTATGTACTTATATATGTACAGCATGTCTATGTGGATGTTTGTGCAGTGAATGTATATGTTTTGTACAGTGAATGTTGAATGATTGGCACTAAATCGACCCCAGTGTGTGAATGTGAGTGTGAATGTTGTCTATCTGTTTTGGCTGTGCGTTGAGGTGGCGACTTGAAAGGGACAAGCGGTAGAAAATGGATGGCATTTCGACATGCATAATGTATGATGAGAGTTAAGGAGCAGATGTAAGAGTGCTGTGAATATTCCAATTCAAACATTCTCATTTTAAACTGAGCTATTTAGGCTGTAACTAAAAGCATCAGCTGGGAAAACTGACATCTGAGGTGGAATTTTAAGAGACAAAGTTGTTTTTCCCTGAATGTGGTTCACACAGGTGCATGTTTTTTTTTTTTTGTCTTCGTGACTATTACTGACACACTGTCACGTTGTACTTTATGACGACAGCGCACGTTTTACCCCTCACTTTCTTGAGGACTGCGTGTTAAAGCTGGGAAAGTAACAGGCTGACATTTTGACCGCTGGATGGTGACAGCAGGAGCTCCTCTTGTCACAGACGTACAGCGGTGAAATACCACTGTCGTTTATTGTTCTCTATTGCCAGTCCTTGTATGAAATCCATTTTGAACGTTTGAATACATTCTGTCAGGCAGGGAAAGACCCAGACTCAAATCTTCTGAGGCTGGTTCTTGACAGGGAGATTGTGACAGCTCTGGGCCGTCCAAGACAACCGTTTGTCACTTGGCTGTTAACTGGCTCTCACGATTCCTTTACTTGTTTTGCATGAATCTATAATTACTTTGCTTCTGCTCAGCCACGTCAGACTTGTATTTACGACCCCTCCATTTATTTCAAACAGCAGACCGACATAGTCTTCAGTTTTAAGCGCAAGAAAGGCCTTAACCCTTTTGTCGACATGGTTCAAAACTTTGTTAAGCCACCAAAGCAACGAAAAACACATGCTCTCAAAAAAGTAAGTTATATTTAAAAATGTTCAACGCTTTAAATTATTCAACAGCTTCAGGCATATCTATTTATATCCAGTTTTTATATATTTCTAATGTATTTCTTATGTTTTATGTTTGTTTTTTTTTCATCATGGGAAAAACACAAAAAGTCACACAGTCCTCGTTGCCAGCCCTGACCTCCTGTGCTTCTTGTGCACTCCCATGCTGCACTTGTTCTTTATTTTTGTCCTTGAATACACTTATACCAGCACTACATATTTGGTCAGTGTACCTTCCGTTCATTTTATTTTCAATTCTGAAACGCAAATCAAAAACAAAGTTAGGGCCGTACATTCCATTTCAAATTCTCCAATGCAAATCAAAGAACACATTTTGGGCCATTTTTTCAATTTTTATCTCTGAAACAAAAGTTGGACAACTATTTAATGACACGTTTTGTAAAACGACAATAGGACGCCTGCTGAACAAAGATTTTACCATTATGCTAAAAACATGCTGTGACGGATCTCCAGCCGTCCTCGTGTGGGTTGCAGTGCCGATCGAAACAGGACACATTGTAACAGGTTTGACTCGGGTTTATTATTTCAATAAACATGTCGTCTTCTTGCCAGTCGGTCGCGCCACTTTCTAGCGCGCTGGCTCTTCCTGCTCCTCGCGGCGCACACTCGGTGGCCGGTGGCTGCGTCTACCGCGGGGGCTCATCTTGATCTGGGTCGTTCTCGTCGTGTGTGTTGTCGTCGTTCGCCGTGGTTTCCTCGCCTACTTCTGCCGCGATTGTTCCTCCTTCTCCCCCTTTTATACTGCAGCAGAAGATATAAAGATTGAGAGCAGGTGTGTCACTTACGCACCTGACTCAGCTGGCTCCAGCGTCGCTCCGAGTGCGCCCCGCCTCTCCTCTCCGCCGCATGCCCCAGCTCCTGTCCGCCATCTCGGGTAGGACTGCCCTCTGTCCTATCCCGCTGTCGGCTCGTCGGCTCCGTCCCTCCACACATGCTAAACGCAAAGGAAAAGCTAAAATACTGCTTCCGGTTCAATTTGCCATCACACAGATATTTTGGATAAACATGAATTGGATTTTTGTGTTTATCTGGAAAAGTAAAAATCCGTAAAAGGAAAACAGCACAAAATGAAGTTTTACTTTTGTCATGAGTAAGTTGAGAATCCTAACGACAACTTTTAGATTTACTAAGGTCTGACATGTTTAGTAACTTTACCAGCAGCAGTAGCCAGACGATGAGGGCATTGCGTAACTGGCAACCTAGATGTCACACACTCACGGACTTTCTAATTGGTCAAACGCAGTGGCGGGCTGTGCCTTTCACACCTAGGCCTACAATGATGTCCGACTTCAATGATCACCTCTCAAAATACCATCAATGATGTCACCACATGACCATTGCTGGAGAAATACTATACAGAAACGCATTTACACCCTACTGATCATTGAGGCACATCAACAATGTGCAAAACGGGATATTTTCTTGCGTATTTAAAAATCTATTAAAACGCACCAGCAATTAAAACATATCGTTTGTGGTACGGTGATAATTTAAATTGCAAAAAACTAATTAAAAGTGAAAAAATTTAATATTTGAACTCACAATTAGTAGGACCTATTCGACCCCGTGAAAGCCAGTGGTACCCCTCGCCGTCGGCTTATTTGCAAAACACAAATCAATAAACAAAGTTAAGGTTGTTTTTCAATTTATATGATATATATGGCAGTTTTGAAAACAAACAATGGTTGATTTTCATTAAAATATTGCCATGAAAGTGTATTTTGTGCTGTTTTCCTTATATGTTTTTTTATTTTTCCAGAAAAACAAAAAATGTTTATCCAAAACATGTGTTTATCTGTGTGTTGACAAATTGAACCGGAAGCAGTATTTTAGCTTTTCCTTTGCGTTTAGCATGTTTTTAGCATAACGGTTAACATCATTGTCCTATTGTCGTTTTTAAAAAAGTGTCATCAAATAGTTGTCCGACTTTGTTTCAGAAATAAAAAGAGAAAAAATGGCCCAAAATTATTTTTTTGATATGCATTGGAAAATTCGAAATCGAATGAACGGGAGATACACGGACCATAATGAATTGGTTTTAGCATTGTTAATACACAAAATATATCAATCATTATTTTTTTCTGCATGCTATATTTATATATTTAGTTTTTATTTCGAGAATTGTATTTATCAGAGAGGCTTCACGGTGGGAGAGGGGTTAGTGCGTCTGCCTCACAATACGAAGGTCCTGCAGTCCTGGGTTCAATCCCAGGCTCGGGATCTTTCTGTGTGGAGTTTGCATGTTATCCCCGTGAATGCGTGGGTTCCCTCGGGCTTCCTCCCACCTCCAAAGACATGCACCTGGGGATAGGTTGATTGGCAACACTAAATTTGCCCTAGTGTGTGAATGTGAGTGTGAATGTTGTCTGTCTATCTGTGTTGGCCCTGTGATGAAGTGTGGCGACTTGTCCAGGGTGCACCCTGCCTTCCGCCCGATTGTAGCTGAGATAGGCGCCAGCGCCCCCCGCGACCTCAAAAAGGGAATAAGCGGTAGTAAATGGATGGATGGATATTTATTAGAGAATCGCCTGCCTCGCTGTACAAAAAAATGAACCAACACTGTGACCTCAAACCAGAGGAACCGTGATTATGGCTTACTGTTACACCCCTATTAACAATGCACATTAAGCCTGGACAGTATCTCCCCTTGTGTGCCATCCTGTCAGAGGTGCATTTAAACGGTGATAAACATGATAAAAGACCAAGGAGTGTTCCTCACTGAAGGCATTTTTCACAAAATCCATGTTAGTTGTCAGTTGTGCAATTACACGAACAAGCATTCTCACATCAGGAAAAGATTTGTTTGAGTTCATCCCCTTAAATCTGTCACGTTTCCTTCTGCACTCTCCTTGTGAAATGTCAGCGTTATTAGGCCGCAGGAATACTTGAAGAAGGGAGGCAAACTTTTCTCTAAGGTTGCTTCCTCGGGGCCCCTCGGGGATTTCATGGAGCTCCGTCCCATATCTGACCTGGCAGCGTGTTCCCAGCCTGTCACACGCTGTGGTATTACAGCAACTTTCCCTCAATCTTCCATGACTCTCCTTCTGTATCCATGAAAGCAGATGCATCATCCTTTTTGAATTATTCTATATTTCGTATTTATCAGTAACAGCACATCACTGACGGTTCGAGGCTAGTTTCAAAGGTCATGATTATTCCTCTTCTTATCACATGTGGTTGTCTAACTTGTTTTCACTGAGGGCCACATCGCTGCAATCAGAGGCAGTGAATGCTGTGTGAACATCAACATACACATGATATTGTTACGCAATTTACAATACATTTGATTGTTGTTATTTTTTATGTACGCTGTATAAAAGAAAATGGCGAAATAGTAAAGTTCATGGTGACTTTAGAACAATCTACTGTAAATGGAAAAACGGTAACACTGTTTTTATTATATAATAAAATTCCACAGACTAAACATTTTCACCGTAAAATCTACTGCTGTTGTTCTTAATATCCTATCATTATAATATGGAAAAACAGTACCAGAATTATTTTTTATTATTGACTGCAAAATATATCATTGTTCTTTTTATGGTGCATTACTGTAAAAAAACAAAAAAACAAACGGTAACACTTTTTACTACTTTTTTCCCAGAAAATTCTGGCAACTGACCTGCGAGGGTTTTGTTTTGTTTACTGTAAACTTTATTATTGTTTTTTTTTGATAGTGTATTATTGAAAATGGAAAAAACAGAACCACTTTTTTTTTTACAGTAAATTCTGCTGTTTGACAGCGCTTTACCGAAAACAATACCAGATGGGTTTTTTTTCACTGTAAAATCCTGATAATTTTGCTGCTTTATTTTTTTTTTTTTTTTACTGTGAAATCTATAATAACTCTTTTTATGATGTATTACTGTAAACAAGAAAATGGTACCATTTTTTACTACTTTTTTTTTTTTACAGAAAATTCTGATAACGGACCTGCAAGGTTGTTTTTTTTGATGGTGTATTATTGTAAATAAAAAAAAATGGAAACACTATTTTTTTTTTTACAGTAAATTCTGCTGTTTGACAGCGCCTTACTGTAAGACAGTACGAAATGGGTTTTTTTTTTACTGTAAAATCTATGATAATTCTTTTTATGGTGTATTACTGTAAACAGGGAAACAGTACCACTTGTTTACAGTAAAGTTCTATTGACTCAACTGCAATTTTTTTTCTGTAAAATCTGTGATTGTTTCTTTATGGTGTACTCTGATTTAAATGGAAAAAAGTAAAACTTTTATTTTTTACATAACAATTCTGAAAATTAGGCTGACAGATTTTTACATTGAAATTTACCCTTATTGTTTTTACGAAGCATTACTGTCAATGAAAAAAAAAACTGGACCAGAAGTTTTTTTGTTTTTTTTAATTTGTAAAATCCTGACTTTTTCACTGCTTTTTTATTTACTGTAAAATCTGCAATTGTTCTTTTATGGTGTATTACGGTAAACGGAAAAACTGTATCCTTTCTTTTGCAGTAAAAAAAATCAGTAATAGAGTAGACTTCCCGGCCTGCGTCTGGCGGTGGAGGCATGTGGAGGGGGGCGTGGCCTGAGGGCCTACAGCAAGGTGGGGTGTGCCAGCACCAGCATCGAAGTCAGCGACAGCAACCGGGAGGAGAGACGTGGTTGGAGGTGGGGGAGAGCGAGAGCATGACAAACATTCACGAAAAAGACGTTTGCTGAAAAGCACTAAGTCTTGTTTGGAAAAAATAAAACTGTCTTGAAACGATGAAACGGGCTTGCCTGGAGATGATTGGTGGTCTGGAGCAGTGTTTTTCAACCACTGTGCCGCGGCACACTAGCATGCCGTGAGATACAGTCTGGTGTGCTGTGGGAGATTGTCTAATTTCACCTATTTGGGTTAAAAATATTTTTTTGCAAACAAGTAATTATAGTCTGCAAATGATGTGTTGTTGTTGAGTGTCGGGGCTGTCTAGAGCTCTTCCATATCAGTAGGTGGCAGCCGGTAGCTAATTGGTTTGTAGATGTCGGAAACAGCGGAAGGCAGCATGCAGGTAAAAAGATTTCTAATGCTTAAACCAAAAATAAACAAAAGGTGGGTGCCCCTAAAAAAAGGCATTGAAGCTTAGGGAAGGCTATGCAGAACCAAACTAAAACTAAACGGGGTACAAAAGTAAACAAATACAGAATGCTGGACGACAGCAAAAACTTACTGTGGAGCAAAGACGGCGTCCACAATGTGCAACCGAACATGACGTGACAATCAACAATGTCCCCACAAAGAAGGATGAAAACAACTGAAATATTATTGATTGCTAAAACAAAGTAGATGTGGGAAATATCGCTTAAAGGAAGACATGAAACTGCTACATTGAAATACCAACAAAAAAAGAGAAAATGCCACCAAAATAAGACTGCAAGACAAGAAGTAAAACACTACACACAGGAAAACAGCAAAAAAGTGAAAATAAGTCATGATATGACAGGTGGTGACAGTACACCTACTTTGAGACAAGAACTATAGTGATGCATGCTTGCTTATGCTTTAAGGTCATATCCAACAATTGCGACAACCACATTTTACTGTTAAGTGAGTTTCAACTTTAAATAATTTCTTTTGGTGGTGTGCCTCCGCATTTTTTCAATGCAAAAAATGTGCCTCGGTTTAAAAAAAGTTGAAAAACACTGGTCTGGAGGACCCACTGGAAGGCAACTTCCACAAGCACCTTTTAATAATCATATACAGTAATCTGAGTATAAATTAGGAAAGTTCTCCTTTACTTCAGATTGTAAAATAGACATGAACTGATGCACAGGATTATCAGTTGTGAAATACAAACATATTAAATTATTATTATGATTATATTATTTCTAGTGCCACAAATATATTTATTATACAGTTGTACTTTCTTTTATAACCTCTCTGTGTTCCAAAATGTTGGTGACATTATATTATTTCTAGTGCAACTCCTTGGGGCTAGGTATTCCCCTGTCTTTAAAAAATAGAGAGCCATCGGTTTGTAACTTTGATCAAGGGCCCTTAAACACACTACAGTTACAGTGTGTGCCATGAGATCCAAAAGTGAAACCTGTACATAATTTACCCTTTGCTGCCACAAATAGATTTATTATACAGTTTTACTTTCTTTTATAACCTCTCTGTGTTCCAAAATGTTGGTGACATGTGTGAGTGATGAATCATTTTGTATTTTTGATGGCTGAACATTCCTAATTTGATTCAACCAACCTATCATTAAACTTTTTCGGCTATATTACGTTTGTAATTTCAAATTCATTTTTTTATTTTTAAAATATTATTTCCATTTTTACATTGAAGAAAAAAAAATATTTAAACCTTACAAAAGCCTTGTGCCTGGGGTCCCCGGTACAACATTCCCACTTCCACGCCCCGGGGTCCTTGTGTAACAGAAGTGGAAATTTTACTTTTTGTGCTCTGAAAATGTAATCGTCACACATGAATATACTTCTAAAAGTGATGATTTTTACATAATCAAAATCATCTCAGTTTATTGCATTTACCCACAAATGATGCCAGAGAGGACTCCTTAATTCCCACTAAAGTCACGTTGGAACACAAGTAAGAAAAGACTTCTCATTAAATACACATGTTTCTTGAAGATATTTATAATTCCGTAATTGAGCGCTCATTGTGGGCCTTGCTAATGAAGCTCTAATAAAGACAAATACTGCTTCACTTCGAGGGTATTAAATCAACTTTGGATAACAGTCATTTGTTCATTTGTCCGTTAACTGCAGCTGTCTGGCAGCCTGTAATAAAAGCGTAATATTTCACTGAGTTTTGCTTTCATACAGCTCGACAAGCTGATTTTTTTAATGAGGTAACCACAGAAGTAAGCAACAAAATGTGCGAGATGTGAGTTCTCCACTTGTGGGGGCACATTGATTTGATTCTCCAAATAAATCCTCTTGTGACCACAGCAGCAAGCCTTTTACTGTGTGAGGTGAGAACACACATGCACACACACACACAGTCACACACAACACATGACAGGTCCATCTCCTTCTCCAGTGACACCATAACACCCCCACCCCTCCCCAAAGCCCCAAAGAACATTGTAAGAGTCTGACAAAACAGACCTGTCACAATGTGTCTGCAGCAAGATCAAGAATAGACTTTTTTCCACATGTCTGTCTGCACGGCTGTCTGTCTGCACTTGAACACAATATTTTTTTATGAATATTACAAAAAAAAATTTTTTAAAGGAAGAACGTAGGGATCCCCACCTCAGTACTGTTGTACATACATACTGTGGCCTTTGCTGCTGTCCCTGCGAGTTCAATTCCTGGTCAGTGCCTCAGTTTCTTGCCACTGGAGCCGTTCTCCAGGTCTGGATAATCGGGAAGTTGGTATCAGGAAGAGTATCCGGTGTAAAAACGCAGCCCTATTATCAATGAGGAAGAGAAAAAATCTCCACGTTTTATATATTCAAAAATACAAGCAAAAATGGAATGAATAGGAAGAAATTAATGCTGACTTGAGGAACTTTAGTAATCTGTTTGTGTCGCCGGATAAGTTTGGATTTAAATGAAAGTATTATAAGAATACACTGGAACTTCGTTTTATGGATTTAATTGGTTGTTAAAAACATTTCGTAAACCTAAAAGTTTGTATGGTGAAGCTAATTTTCTCCATAAGAATCAATGTAATCGTGAATAATTGGTATTGGTTTTGACAATGTCTATATTTTACTTTTAAAAAAACTAAAAAAGACACTATAATGTGTGTGTGTGTGTGTGTGTGTGTGTGTGTGTGTGTGTGTGTGTGTGTGTGTGTGTGTGTGTGTGTGTGTGTGTGTGTGTGTGTGTGTGTGTAAATATATATACATATATATATATATATATATATATATATACAGTGGGGCAAAAAAGTATTTAGTCAGCCACCGATTGTGCAAGTTCTCCCACTTAAAATGATGACAGAGGTCTGTAATTTTTTCATCATAGGTACACTTCAACTGTGAGAGACAGAATGTGAATAAAAAAATCCAGGAATTCACATTGTAGTAATTTTAAATAATTTATTTCTAAATTATGGTGGAAAATAAGTATTTGGTCAACCATTCAAAACTCTCACTGATGGAAGGAGGTTTTGGCTCAAAATCTCACGATACATGGCCCATTCATTCTTTCCTTAACACGGATCAATCGTCCTGTCCCCTTAGCAGAAAAACAGCCCCAAAGCATGATGTTTCCACCCCCATGCTTCACAGTAGGTATGCTGTTCTTGGGATGCAACTCGGTATTCTTCTTCCTCCAAACACGACAAGTTGAGTTTGTACCAATATATATATATATATATATACATACGTGCGGTGAGGCTCATGGCTGGTGAGGCACTGTCTTCATCACAGTCAGATTTACAAACATATGAAACCTAGAGAGTATCTTATTCACCATTTGATTGGCAGCAGTTAAAAAGCTCAGACCAGCATTCTTCCCTGCTTGGCACTCAGCGTCAAGGGTTGGAATTGGGGGTCAAATCACCAAAAATGATTCCCGGCCGCTGCTGCCCACTGCTCCCCTCACCTCCCAGGGGGTGAACAAGGTGATGGGTCAAATGCAGAGGACTAATTTTCACTACACAGTGTAAGTGACAATCATTGGTACTTTAACTTAACTTTAACTTTACTCATACAAACTATGTCACACACAAAAAAGCACATTTAATAAAAATAAAAAAAACACGTTATTATGGTCTTACCTTTACTTATAAATGAAGTTCCTGCGCCGCTTATTTTGAACAAAAGCATCGATAACTTGTTTACAGAAGTCTTCCTTATCTTTCTTCAGTTTTAAAAGTCTCTCTGTCTCGATGGAGATCTTCCTCTAGTTATTACCTCCTGCTTTGATTGAAAGTCCAGTTTAGAAAACTGTTTTATTTTAGATATTTAATTCTCCATGTAAAAGGCCAGGCAAGAGGAAAAAATAAACGATTGCTGCTAACTGTTGCTGCTTGTTGTCACTTCTTCTGCAGCCGAGTAGTTGCAAGAATGATCTCTGGGATCACTGGCGCCCTCTACCACCAGGAGGCGGGATTACTGCAAGCCTCACCCAGTGCGTCTTCGCAGCCGTTTTATGATTGCTCAGCACAAG